>NW_010267860.1:21028-29688 GCF_000690775.1 Eurypyga helias
GGCTTTCTGGGCTGCCAGCACACACTGCCGGCTCATGTTCAGCTTTTCATCCACCAGTACCCCCAAGTCCTTCTCCTCGGAGCTGCTCTCCATCCACTCTCCACCCAGCCTGTCCTTGTGCTTGGGATTGCCCTGACCCAGGTGCAGGACCTTGTACTTGGCCTGGTTGAACTTCCTGAAGTTTCTTGGGGCCCACCTCTCAAGCATGACAAGGTCCCTCTGGATGGAATGTAACTAAGCTAGCTGCTGAGGGAACAGGAGGTTAGTGATCTTGACTGTTTGCATAGTGATACTTCCAATGGAAGAGATGTTCGTTAAGCTTGAGTAAGGAGGATTGTGAAATCAGGTTATAAAATATAAAAATGTTATTGCAAGTGTCACCTAAAAGGTGCTGTAGAATTTATCGTGTCAGCCAGTGGTGAGTGCTAAACACAGCAGCCTAAATTTCAGCAGCTATTTGAAGCTGCAATACTTAAAGTCTGTTTTCATTCCAACCAAAGAAAAAATTTAATAAAGGAATTAGCCTTGAAGCAGACCAGTGTCAAGAACATAACAAAGATAGGGAAATCATATCAGATAAAATATGAGGGTGGTCTGGAGGAAGCTGTTTTCCTCTGTTCTGGTGTTCTCTGCTGTATCTCAGGAGCTTTCACACTTAACTGTGCTTGCTGGTGAAGATTGACTGGGTGGGTGGTGGGGCTATGTGCACTTCTTTGGCCATGCAATTTGAGCTGGATTTTTGATCATATGTTTAGTCTGGAAAATCTTTATGTGCTGTTGATTAAGTTAGACTTAAAGAATCCTCACAGAACAGATAGGGAACTTCCCAAAACTAACCTGCAGAGGCTCTCTGTCACCCACGGAGCCTCCATATGTGTTCTACAAAGAGCAATAATTATCCTTGACAGGACTCTAGGTTATTAAACATCGTCAGAGCCACAAGAGTCATGTCTGGCTGTGTAAGAACTGGCGTGGTGTCTGGACAGAGAAGCACAGACTTTCACCAGCTCATCTATTCCTTTATGTTTTTCAATATGACATCAAGAAGTTGTCACAAAGATGCCGTGCTGACAGGGACAAATTGAATCCTTTATAAAGACTGGCTGTAAAGGGCCTGACACACAGCTTTGGGAGCTCTGGCAAGCTTTGAAGAAGCTTGAATGGATTCAGCCTGATAGCTATTAAGTGGAAACTCGGTTTGCCGGAGCTTACGTTGTGCAATGAACTCAATTGGCCTTTTTCACTTAAGTAGCAGAGTACAGTATTTGCTGTGGCTTTGTAGAATCTGTGAGACAAGTGTAAACTGACGTTAGTGAATAAATCTGGAAAGCATGTTTACTCTGTTTAGCTGTGGACACACATATAAGGTCAATCCTTCTTGAAAAAAAAATTTTGAATCAAATTTCAATAGAACCAATGCTTTCATTTTTAAAATACGTTGCCTTTGTTCAGCTTAACTACTGTAAATATTTTTACTCCTAAAATATTTCCTTTCATATTTTTAAAAGGTGTTGAAGATTTCATAACTTTCCCCGGACTTACCTTTTGCTTCTTTAGACCTATGAAGGCTGCTGCAGCACCATGTGTAACTTAACCATCTATATGGAAAGAATCCAGTAGAAGTTCTGCATTCAGTGACCTGTCTTTTTATTATCACGTTCTCTTTGGATAACCTGTTCAAAGAGCCAGATCCCATTATTTTCAACAGTGTCTTAACTGACATCTGTTCAGTTTCTCTGCTTCTCCGTAGTGCTCAATGGCAGATCCTGGGTAGCTGTGTAGACAAACCAGGCTAACGTTGTAAAGACTGGATTTCTTTACGCAATCTGGTTATTGGCTTGGAGAAAAAGAGCGGAGACTAGACAGAATATGTGAGAGAGAAGTGATTGCATTAACATGTTTTCCCCTCCTTGTTAGAGCAGATACATTTCTCTGATACGAAGGTGGCAGATATTGGGGAGAAAGGTTTTTATATATATTGGGGTAGTAGAGGTCTATTTTGGACATTACTGGTAATTATACTTTAAATATAAACTTTGTAGATTTCCCAGAATGGTATGCTTTAGATTTTTACATAAAAATTTTCCATGTTACATATAAAGAGAAGTCTGATGAACCTTACTGAGGACCTAAAGGGCCTTTTGGATGAGCTTGGCCTGCTTTGGCAATACTGTTTACAAAACGTGAGCAGAAAGCTAAGAGTAGGCTTTGTGTACGAGATATTTATTCTTGTGGTTAATTTATACTTCTCCAGGGAAGGTGAGAGATCTGCATATTTATGACTCGAGCTATGTCCAGCAAAATTTATTTCTTTGCAAGCTGCTCTCTTTAGCAGCTGACATTGTAAGGTAAAACACATGACAAAGCAAGCCCAGGAAGGACATCAGTGGAGCAAAGTTTTGATTCTTTCCTGTGACTAGAGGTAGAGCCTGGCCAGCAGGTGCTGAGGGGATGTTCTGGTGTTCATACCAGGAACAGCATGAAATTAGCACAGGAAGCAAACTTATGTATAACCAGCTGCAGAGCTGAGTGGGGCACATGCCGATATCGCAGTCTGTGTGCTGTTCATGCTATTCAGGAAATAGGTGTCACTTTCCTCAATCCAGCTGTATGAGATTTAGGTGAAAAGTTAACCTGTGTATTTATGTTTTCTTTCTGTGCTGTTCTAGATTTTAGTTGGGGTGGTCTAAGTCTATTAATTGCTGATTTTGTCAAAATACTAAGTTGGAATAATAATTTGCTTCTCTCCAATGCCTTCAAATTTATAAACTTGATTTTTAGAACCTTGTTGAATAAATATTTGTTAAAAAAAAAAAGTAGTAACTTCTTTCTTTTGTTTTTGTTTTGTTTGTTTTTCCCCACCCTGTCAGTGTTTTAGAGCACTTTGCTGCAAGGGACCACCACCACCACGACCTGAATATGACTTGGTTTGCATAGGCCTCACTGGTTCAGGCAAGACGAGTCTTTTGTCACAGCTTTGCAGTGAAAGCTCGGAGAATATAGTGTCTACCACAGGTAGGATGCTGCCTTTATTCCATGGTGTGCTGTAACATTGCCCAAAGAGGACTCTTGAAACAAAGGTGGTGGAGATCTTCAGCTTTGTCATCTTGTTTTTGAAAGTACCTAATGGATGGCTTTGAAACTACCACTACTTAGTCTTTCAGTGTTTGGTCATACATTGGGGAATATTCATGAAAACATACAATTTGGAATGTGTTAACGTACGTTGTGGTGTAAAGAGGTAAAACCTTTGGAAACATTGAGTAGCAGTGCAGTGCAGACACATTAAAAAGTTCCCTTCTTTTTTTACATTTGTTTTTTAAGCAATCTTGTTATATGGACAGAAAAGAGGACAGTGTGCTAGAAAATAGAATGGGATAGTGATGCTCTGAAACTTAAGTTTGGATTTATTTCTTCTCAGACTTGGTCAGTACTACCTTGTGTTGTATGCTAGCAACCAAAAGTATTAATGTAATGGAAATGGAAATTATTCCTGGTGATAATCCTTTCATTTTAATCAGCAAAGAGACTTTATGTAGTAAGGCCAGATTGAGATCAGAGGATCAATTTACAAAAAATTTCACTGGAATTAAAAGATACATAAAACCAGACACAACCACTGCAGCTAAAAATTATCTAAGGCCAAAAAATTTTAATATGCTTGCTAATATAGATGAACCAGAATGCCTAATATTGAAAAGAGTATTCTGATTTAAAAAGAAAACACAAACAAAAAAACCCAAGAGACAACAAAACCCCAAACCCAAAACAAAACAGCACCAGGAAAAAAACCCACAAACAAATATGTGGAGTGAGAAAAAGGAATACCTGGCTGCCAAGTTCAGAAAGAGGACAGATTAGGTCATAGAAATAGAAGAAATGGTTCTATGGCCACAGCGATTTACTAAGGTTGATTTGCTGAGAGAACAGATAGTGAGTGTTGTCTAAGTAACTTGTGTTTATAGTTACCTGGCTTTATATTGTAGCTGTGGTTCATGGTCTTGAATTTTATGATTGTCCCTTAGCAACCCTGACTGGTTTTCACTGTATCCTTGTTTAAATTACAAGAACATAAGGTTATTTAATACAACTGTAAGTAAGCAAAGTAAAACTGGTACAAGAAAATATTGGAGGTTTTTTTGTGGTGAGTAATTAACCCGTTGCCTTCACAGTGGTGTTATTTAGAATGACACTTATATGTGTGGAGAAGGTGTCTGCTTAACTCAAAGTTTGAAGGAAATTGTAGAGTCATTCAGCTGTTTTTTAATTTTTTTCTTCTCTCCTGAGCCTTATCTTTACAGTGCACCTGCAGTTAATGGAAATTAACTTTAATACTTTAGACTTTGAAAAAAATAGTAACAACAGTGTAAATAGCAATATATATCTGTCAAAAGAAATAATGAAATATAATTAATTTAAAAATTAAATTTCTTGCATGTTTCCACATGGTTGCAAAAAAGATCCATTATTTAGGCAACTTGGGGAAAGAAAACAGACTCTGAAGAAAACTAGGTAGTATCCAAACCAAAATGATGCACGTCTAGGCTATTCAGCTTGTAACAAATCTACCCATAAGTACCATATCTTTGCTATATCAGAAAATATTGTTGAGAATCCAAGAATACAATTTGACAACTTCTCCACTCATTTTTCAAACTATGACCTGTATTTTTGCTTTTCTCATCAACACCACTCAGGTCCATTCCAGTTTTTCCTCCTTTCTAAGAAGAATTTAGGGTTTGTTTTAAGATAACAACAACAAAAGTATTTCATGATTATTCCCTACAGATTTTCTTGCACTTTATTGCATCTAGCACTGGCCATAGGTAGAGTACTGTAATGTCTTACTGGTCTGATCTGGGAGGAAAAAAATACCTTGTTTCTGTTAAATGGTAGCTCACAAACTTGGAGTGAAACACATTTTTTGAAACCTTCTTTATTCAATTCTCAGGTATATAATTATATTGAAACTACTTGTGCTAGGTGGAAATAAATTTAATATCTGTCTGAACATTTTATGCTGAAAGAGCAGACATAATTTTTCTTATATAAAGTATTATATACACTTATATGTATGTATGCACTAAACATCTAGAATTCAGAAAACAGTGTAGTGGTGGATTGCTGGGAGCCTTTCACATCCCCTTTCTCTTGGCTGTCTACATTTTCAGTTAAGGGAAAACATCACACTTTCAGACATTTATAGACATTTAGACATTTATAGACAGGGTTAATAATCTACGTCTAACCAAGTAAATGTAAGAAAACAGTCATTTGAGTTGCACGTTGTCTTCCATGTCTCCTAAAAATTGCGGAAGGATCACTTCATATTACTGGTAGTCTGAAATCTAAACTTTAGTTCCAGATGCATTTAAAGAGGATTTTATAAAGGTGTATTCCATACTAACTTGTTACCAAATGGTAGATGGCCTGGATGGAAGCTTTGTGCTGAATGTTGTGTGCCAGCTATTTAATAGCATCATTGCAAATTTCATGTTCATACTCGGTAATTTCTCCCCCTCCTTATAACTGATAATTTTAAATATAATATTGAAAAGAATTTCACATGCAAAATCCTGGTTCTTGATGAAAAATGTAGTTTGTTTTTGATATATGCAGTTGATTTCAAATGGCCTCTAACAAAACCTTACTAATACTCTTTATTTCTGTTCTTAGGTTTTAGTATAAAAGCGGTGCCATTCCAGAATGCCATCTTGAACGTAAAAGAACTTGGAGGTATAGCATCTATTCATTTGATAATATAAATACATCATACCAAACTGTTATTTGTTTTAAATTTAAAAATTGTAAATCAGTATGGCTGGGATTCAAATCCTGTGTTTCATCACATCAGGCAAATTTGGTAAAAAAATGTACAAATGCTGTCTACAAAGAATAAAAAGTAAGAAGCACAAGGGGTGGAAGGCAGATAAGTGGGTTGTATCTCTTTAATGTAATTTCTTGGATCGCAGTGGTTTCTGTGTACAGAACTACAGACTGGACTATAATTGTAGTACAGCTCATGTGGCAGCTCAAGGAAGTGTGCTCCCTGTGTTTATTGTACGGATAAGCTTTTACTGACGAGCACTGGCTCAGGGAAGCTGTGTGAGCATTCGGCAAAAGCAATATATTTGCTGCACCATGAAAATGTTGCAAAGGCAGCCAACTTCCACTGAGTTATATTCTTTGGGATCTGTTCTCTTGTTGGATTTGTTGGGTTTTGTGGTTGTGGTTTTTTAATTGTCTGTGTGCAGGTAAGTTATTTGGCTGCCCAATTCAAACCCTGAGTGTTAAGTGATCAAGTGGTAGCTCTGTTAAAAGGAAGAAAACACTCTCCTAATGAGACTTCTTGTGGAGTCTAAGTTCATCTAATGTTCTTCTAATTAAAAAAAAAAAAAACCACACATGTAAATCTTTATATTCTAGAATTTCTGTACATCTTTATCTATGTAAATATAGTAGGATGAATCTTGAGTATGCTCATTAGATTTTCAGCAAGGTTGAAACCTCTCTTAAGTGCTGTAGGATAGAAGTTAAACTTTAAAGTTCTTGAGGGAAGTTTCATGAGATCAAATAAAGTTTTATGATGAGATCAAATAAAGTTTTATGATGATTGTCTTATCTGAAACTGTTTCAGGAAGGCTGTGAGATAAGCACATATTAAAAGGATAGCACTTCCTCTTTACTCCCATTGGTCCATGGATTTAAACATACATGTTCGTGTTCGAGCATGTATCCTGTAAAATTTCTTTGATAAAGGGACCGCTTCACAGGGTTAGTATTGGTTCTGCTTGAGTGTGTTGTCTGCATAATGTGCACTTAGGTCACTTTTGGGACTTTTCTGTAATAGGGTGAATCATTTGCAGCCCTGTTTGCTGTCTAATCTCTATGAAATATATAATTCATATAGGTAAATGCAGGTATTGCATCAGGAACTAAATCTGAGTATTCTGTAGCAGATCCTTATTAAAGTCTCTTCCTTAACCTTTTCTGATCATATAACACTTATTTTATGCAGGTATGTGTGTTATGAGAAACCTTATCTCAGTGTGTGTTTTGATGTCTCATGACAGGAATTCCTGAAGTAATCCACAGTATTTGATTTGTTGTTTTCACCTATTTATCTCTTTTCAAAGACAGAAGGATTGTCAGAATTTTTTAACTCCACCTTTTTATTTCTTTCCCCTTTAACTATGGGTGTTTACATGTGTACACTTAGAAAAGATATCATCTGCTTTTACTATGACATATTGGAGAAAAATTCTAATTCTGATAGGTTTTGGTTGCCTAGGTGAGGGAGCTAAGGCAAGCTTACAAAAACTTGTTTTTCTTCCAAAGTTGGTGGTCAGCATTTAATCTTCTAGTTGAGATACATGTTCTTATTTGATGGAGTTGAAGCCTGATCTTTCTGGAGATCACAGTTTCTCTCTTGCTGCTCTATGGAAAGAAAGAGAAGCATCTTAGATATTTAATCACTGCTAAATTTTATTTTTGAATTTCTGCTTCTGATGTTGAAGAGAAGCCTATGTTTTTGTTCCTATTCCAGTTTTTTGTCTCAGTTTTTATGGTATTGTTATCTAAGTTGTCTTTACCGTAGTGCGGAGGTCTTGTCCAGATGTTTGATCTTGGAAACTTGGAGGAAAGTAGAAAGGCATCTGTTTTTAACCGCTGTCTGTGGTTGCTTGTTATTCAAAGGGTGAAGGCCAATATAGTTTGAATTTTTTATACTCTGTTTTAAAATCGTCTTTTAGGTTTAGGTAACCGAAAGCTTTGTTAGGTCTTCGCACAGCAATGTATTTACAGATGATATTTAAAAAACTTACAGGAGAGGTCATACTGTCAAGGTTCTTATATTCAGCAGCCAAGCAGTTACATGAAACAGATGCTGACTGCGTAGTATCTGTTTTCTTTGGTTGAAGCAGTATCCTTCAAGGTTGAAAATGATGCTAATTTTTACTATGCTGGTTACCTTCTGGAGCTGCTACTGAAGCCAGGTCTTGTTTCTCCATTTCTGTAGAGATTGTAAATATTTGGGCAAAATGTATAGAAAATAGTCTCTCTTCTCTTTTGCTGGTCTGATTACCTCTTCATCAGCCTTTAGGATTAGGAACATGGAGCAAAGTTTGCTGTGATCTTTTTTGCAGAAATTTTTCTTTGAAGTACATGATGCTAGAATATTATTACAAACAAACAAACCAACCAACCACTATTTCTGATTTTTTAAATTGTATTTGTTTCCTAAGCCAAGCTGCCTGCCTTCCAGAGAACAGGTTTTTAACCAGTTTCATAAATGTTAACAGCTTTGTTTAAAAACATTGAATTTGATCTGCAGTAAGTAAGAATACGTATAGCTTTCAATCAAACATAGGTGTGCTTGAATTACTTTAAAAAGGTCTTTCTTTATTTACTGACCAAGTTGAACCGCCTGTTCTCTAAGTTTCTATTTTGATATACTCATAACCCCTTCCTGCTCCATGAGAAATTTAAAACAAACACAAACAAAAAACGAAAAAAAAAAAATTTAGTCCATAAAATAAGATGTGTTATTTAGATTACTGTGAACATGTGCCATGCCCTAGTCCACATTCTTGCAGGATGTATTCTTACCAGGATAACTGAAAATATCTCTCTGTACTATGCAACTGTCGTGGTTTAACTCC
>NW_010267861.1:0-4978 GCF_000690775.1 Eurypyga helias
CCCCCCCCCACCTCCCTGCAATGGCCTTCTAGGAGATGGATTGAACTTGGTAGGTGCAAGTAGTTTCAACCTTTGTGTCACCCTTCTCATGAAGAACAACTTGAAAGTCAGGTCAGTGCTAATGTTGAACAAATGTTCACAGCCTGCAATAGTGTATCATTTAGAATGCTGTATGTGGTTCTGGAGCATGTTACATTTGGGCATTCAAGAAAATCAAGTTATGAAAACTGGAATTTTGAGCATGAGTCTACAAAGACTTATGGTGCCTGATAGCATCTGCCAGTGTATTGCATACCACCTCCTCCCCAGCCTCCCAATACAACCTCAACCCATTTGTAAGAGCTTGAAGGTTTATTTTCTGGTTTTACTTGTAACACTAGGCAGTGCATTTTTTTCACCGAATAATTTGTCCAGGTATCCCTGAAAATTGAAGAGAAAATAGTTGCTAGCTTGGGCTTTATGCTTGAGAAATGTGAAAAGTTTAGGAGGAAGGATTCTTTAACTGCAATTACAGAATAAGAACAGTTGCAATGCCAGATATTTTCCACTGCGTATGGAGAGGATGTGGGGCTGATGATGCTGCATGAAGCTGGATGAATAGGTCAAACAGCTAGCTTGTGCATCTCGGAGAGGCATTAGGAGGAGTGACAATGCGATGACATAATCACTGACCGCAGATTGTTCTCAACTATAAATCGTCTGGTTGCAGTCTCCCTGTTCCTCAGCATGTGCCATTCACATTTAAGGGCTTTTTAGATCATCTCTGTCACCATCTGCTACATAATGGAAACAAAACAATTGTGCTGTGTATTGAGCCAGCTGACTCCCTGAGTGGAGATGGGAGCTTGCAAAATACATCTTGTCTCTGAGAACTTGTTTGTCTGGTTGGTCTCATTGGCATACTGTGCACTCGTTGCTAGGCTGTCGCTAGGGATGCAAAGTAAGATGAAGCAGTGACTCATTTATCGGAACACGCATGTTTTTTGAAGAGGTCACATACTGTACGTGTTCTTATGCTTGTGTACAAGAAATACTGCACATCATAATGTCTCCCTAATTAGAAAAAGGAAAACAAAGTCCGTATGTGAAACATCTTGCCAGTATGAATATATGGGTAACATTTGTCCTGCATGGGTGACAAGAAAAAAAGCAACAGGACTTCTTAACTGTAAGCATTCACTAGGTGTCAGTGCATGATCATGCTGAACTGATGTTCTGGTGAGAAGCTCTTTGATTGTGGTACCTCCCTTTATGAACAGTGGTTTTGAAGAAGATTCCTACTCTTGTCTCCAGAATGTAGTGTAGATTAAACTTAAGAATATCTAATCATTACAAGTAATAAATTCAGTCTTGACTTTAGTAGTAGTCTGATGAAAATGCTGGTTTAAAAAAATGCAACACATTTTGTGCTTCATAAATGTAATTAAGACTTAAAATAGCCCCTATGTTGTTCATTATGTGGCTTTCTTGTCAGTATCTGGTATATCAAACACTTTGCCTGAGGCTGCTGCTGATCCTGGGGGTGACTAAAATTCCTATTAAGATGAGGAAAAACTAGTTTTCTTAGTGATATGTTATCTGTAACAAACATGTTTGTTTAATTATTTGCAAATCTATTGTTTTCCTAAAGAACGTAAAAGATCAAGTCTGTGAATGTCAAAGTGGAGGAAACCCCTATGTATATAGCTAAGAAAATCTTCTAGTGACACAATATGGTGAGAGAACAAGAATGAAATATGTTTATTAGAATGTGGGTTGTTTTTTTTAATTTTCAAGCAGATTTAAATTCTTAATATATACCTTAGTTTTAGTGATGGATGATTAGGGAATGTATCTTTTCAATCTGTATAGTGATCAGCATTTATCTAGAATTTGAAATGGTTGATTTTTTTTTTTTTCCTGTCTTGTATGTGAAAGTATTCAGCAAGAACTGCACCTTAGTAAGGTAAAACAGCAAGAATAGTTATTCACTTGTGAAATGCCAATATTTGAAAGGGCTCTCTTCTGTCTTCCACTTTGTACCAGACTTTTCTTATTGTATGTTAATCCATAGCATTCAGTGAATGGTCAAAACATTTACACGTTACCCTTTTATGTGTAATTATTAAAAAGTATGGCCTTTTTAGCACTATTTGCTGGTACCCTAAGTTGGTTTGGTTACAAATACAGATGTTTTCACTCATGCTTAACACTAGATTTTTATGTATTCAGTATGTAGCAGAAATACTGATGTGATTGTTTGTAGCTGTGTAAGATGACTATCTTTGTTTATTCATACCACTTAACTGTCCGATAGAAACTGTTTGTCAGACAAAGGCATATTTCTTCCACCTAAGCCTCTGGTTACACTGTGCAATATTTAAGCACTGCATTTTTCATCATGTGACATAGCTACCTGCCTGCCTTGATTTTAAGACAAATTCTGATTGAGCTTGTATAAGAAGGTCCACAAGAGATATGGTAGGAAGATTGTCAAGATCCAAGTAGACCATGGTCTGACATACACTTCTCCTTTACCCAGACATTCTGAACATAAACACATATAGCAAGTTTTGAATATAGGAGAGCTTGAGTGACTTCTCATTGCCCATGACTGTCTGACTTTGTGTTTCTGAACACTAAATGAAAGCCTGTTCTCCACCTTCAGTTGCTCATTAACTTCACTGCAATTATCTAGTCACAATGTTGCAATATAAAGCAGATTCTGTCACTGTCTTATACATTGGTCCTAACCAAGGCTTAACAATTTATGTGTAAGAAATGGTGTTCTTTGTTTTTAATGACATCTTTGGGATTCTTCCAGGACCTGTATTCAGAAGTTGATCTGTCTGAAAAGAAATCTCTCTGGCCAGTGACAAAATACTTATCTTCCTTTGTTTGACATGTCTTGAGAAATTTGTTTAAAGTAATTCCTGGTGCTTGCTTTCTGTTGTCCTGCATTTCATTACCAACCGTGACATTCTGTTAGTATGATTTCTTTGAAGTTTGTGATTCTGCTAAGCATTTTCTTGCAGGCCTGCTGCTGCACTGAAGGTGATTAAAAAAGCATTTGCAACTCAGGAAATCAATTTGATGGTTCTCTGCACCTGCAATCTTTAAAGTAATACATATTGCGTTTTTAGCATAGAAAATAGAGCTTGTATGTCTGCAAGATATGTAAAAAGGAATTCAGTCATCTTGTATTTTGCTGGGGTTTCCACCATGCTGCAATGGACATATTGGAGCAGTAAGATAACCAAATTTCTCAGCTTCTGTAGAGTATAGGCAGCTGTGTGCACAGAGAATTCAAAGTACTGATCCCTCTTCTGTGGGTGGACTCAGCATAGAGTCCAGCATTTTGCCAGTTATAGACATAAATTTGTTTATTATAGTTCAGAACACTTCCTAAGAAAGTGAGACTTTGTTACTGTTCTTTCCTCAGCCTGCAAGTGTTTGAATCCACATCTGCATCTTCCAGAAAAGTATCATAATTGACAAGCCATAAAATAATTGAGGGAAAATAGTGCTAAGCGCAGGGGTCTGTCTTTTCTTCTGGGTGATAATGAATGAAAAGGGTCATGATGCTCTAATCTGACATTCAGTTGTGTGGAACTCTTTTTTTTTCTTTTTTTTTTTTTTTTCTTCTTTCTTTTAAACAGCTCTGGTGCTTACAACCTTTATATTTGTTTACCTTCATTCAATAGCTTAATTTAATACTGTACTGATCATCTATGAAGATTAAAAATCTTTACCCGGTGCCTATATGATGCATAAGCTGTTATGTTTGTTGCATGTGCAATGGTGAATTTTACCTTAAAGAGCTAATTATGGTTTAAAAAAACCTACATGCTAGGAAAAAACCGTAAACAGACCAGGTGAAAGAATGGATCTCAGAAAGGAGTAGGATTGAAAGGCTGGTAAATACTGGTTGGTCACGTGTCCTTATGGACTGGACACCATTTTCTCACATGCCCTTGTCTTTCCCTGTCTGTTTTGGTGAGCTGTGCATCAGCAGCACTGGGGAAAACCAGTGAGTACTATCAATAGCAATGGTGCATGGCCTTTCTTAAAAGTATGCATGGGGTAAAGGAGTAGCTCCTTCAGTGACTCTTGGAATTAAATTTTGCACAAGTGTACTTAAAAATGTAGTACTTGTATTGGTAAAAACATAAAGCAATGTTAGACTTTTTTTGAACCAGAAATTAGGTTATAAAAAATGTTTTATCATAGAATGGTTTAGGTTGTAGCAATGGTGCATGGCCTTTCTTAAAAGTATGCATGGGGTAAAGGAGTAGCTCCTTCAGTGACTCTTGGAATTAAATTTTGCACAAGTGTACTTAAAAATGTAGTACTTGTATTGGTAAAAACATAAAGCAATGTTAGACTTTTTTTGAACCAGAAATTAGGTTATAAAAAATGTTTTATCATAGAATGGTTTAGGTTGGAAGGGACTTTAAAGACCACTTGTCCTGTCACTACAGGCCCTTGTAAAAAGTCCCCCCCAGCTTCCTTGTAGCCCCTTCAGGTACTGGGAGGCTGCAGTAAGGTCTCTCCAGAGTGGTTTTTTATGATTGTATAATTTGCTTGAGGACTGCATTCACCATTTGGTCCCTTCTCTTTGATCACTGTTTGGCATATGGATGTGCAGAAAATCTGAAGACATACAGAAGAAGAGTGACTTTCAGATAATAATGTAGCCTTGTGATCTCTCTAGTAATGTATGTAGACTGGTTGTGGGCAGCTCCCCATTAACAACTGTGCCTGAGTGTAATGCTGCTTTTAAGTGAATGTGACCAATATGTGAGGCTGAGGACAAGGTAGCTGTAGAGTCATGCATGAAGCTATGCTGGCTGGAGAGAGCAGAAAAAGTTGTAGTGAAAAACTAAATTAAGCGGGCTAGGACACTGCATACGTTTGAAATTAGGATGGTAGCACACAGGGCATAATTTATCCAATATAAATTAAGTTCACTTAATTTTATTTTTGAAAAATGAGAGAT
>NW_010267861.1:5008-5493 GCF_000690775.1 Eurypyga helias
GGAGGAAATGTATTTTGGTATTTTCCTTGCTCTTATGTTTCTCCATCTTTTCTGTCTGAATTAGCTGTTTGTAACTAACTGCAGTATAGCTGCTTAGGCTCAGAATATTATGCTTTGCAGGTTTAGGATTTTGGACGTTTTATTATGTTGTAGTACTCTCTGCAGTAGAGATTTACTAAATACTGTCAAAAAAGGAAAAATATTTCTGCTATCTGTTTGTTATTTAATAAACTTCCCAGAACATTTGAATACACCCACATATATATGTATATATATGATCTCTCAAATAAAATTTCAAGCTTTTTTGCTAAAGACAGGTGCAGTAACAGTGTCTGTGGGTATCAACTGCCATGATCATTCTGTGTAAAACATGTTTGCTTTTGAATAGGAACTTTGATTTCATGATAGAAATACAGGTATTAAAGGCTGATGTTGTAGCTCCTTCAGTATTAACATCTCTTATTTGTGGCCCTAAAAGGGGGGGG
>NW_010267861.1:5503-13797 GCF_000690775.1 Eurypyga helias
AATATCCTAGAGTTTCCATATGTGTTCGTTGGTATTTATTAAAATACTTCTTAATAAAATAATTAAAATATCCGGGCAACCTAGGACACATGGGAACATGTTTAATGCATCTTTATCCATAATTGCCAGCTAAGTCAGAACTGGCTTGACTCAAAAAATCAGCTTCAAGGTTTCATCAAGTTGGTGGGTTAGTAGAGGAAGAAGGAATATAAATATAAGAAGCAACTCACTAACCTGCAAAATAAGCAGAAAGAAAAAGAGACCTTATTAATCTTTCAGGTACTCAGCTGCGGTGACTAAGAAAGATCTCATAAGGTGCCTGTCATAACAATGAAAAGTGGTATTCCTCCCTGACCTAGCTGTCAGTCTGTGTCTGTGTTCCTTCCAAAAGGGGTAGTACCTCATCTTTTTTCTTACTGTTCTGTGCCAGCATTATGCTCCTGACTGGAGTAAATATGGCTGGAAACCAAGAAATTTTTTTAGATTTTTTTTATAGCTAATAAAAATTGTGTTAGTAAACCTGTTCAGCTTTGTTTTATTTTGCCTTTCAGTCGTGAAGTCTAGAGTATGGTTCAGAAGAAACTTGTTTTTAAAGTCTGATGCTATAGGCTTGTGTACTGTTTCTTATTTATGAGAAGTGATTTCCTGATTTTGGAAAGAACTTACCTTGGTTGTTGGTGTGTAAATAATTGGAAATAATTTCCATGCTAGACAGCTGCTTTGTAAGATAGTCACAGATGGATTAATGGAAATCCATCCACACTCTTGTGCAGAAGTTCTTTGCTTACCTTTTCTGTCTTTTGTGTCATACCACTTTTGAATTCACTGAAGGCAGATGACTGTACTCGAGTTGATTGAAGGAATATAAATGGATGTTGGTAAGTGTGTGGGAGGCTGAGGAAATCGAAATTTATGTAACTTGCATTTCTAAGAGGTGAAAATTAGTCTGCCTTGAATATGCTTTTCAATTTTGCCCTGAGATTTGTTCCCACCTGGCACTATTTTCATGGAGGCTTCTGATCTTTTATATCTATATATAAAAAGACGAAATGAGAATTTGTTGGTTTTGTTTATCAAAAAATAAAAATTTACCTATTATAACAGAGGTGCTGCAGTGATATTTCTTTCAAAACTGAAGAAGGGACTAATGCGCTCTGCTTTTGGCTTTCAGCTGCACAACAAGCAGGGTAGTCCTTTAATTTTTTTTTTTCTTCCGTCACCATCTTACAATATTTTTTACAGTGCCTTGATAGATAATTCCTCCTTAAATAACATGTACTGTAGTGTCAGATCCAGTGGTCAGTGTGGTCACTTTCTAGCATCCTCCTGTGTCACGTAGGAAGAGTTTGGTTTGTTAGTATTTTATGCTGGAACAAAAGCTGTTGGGCACAGATGCGTCAGAGGTGGCAGTGTCTTCTGTGTTCTATTAAAGAGTAAAAACATATGAATGTTGTGGTAAAGTAAACCTATTCTTCCCTGAAGCGGTTTGATTTTCAAACTATAGAGTGGTGTGTTTTCACTGTGCATTGCCCATAATTATCCAGCTTCTTCACCAACATGAAGAGTCATCCCTTCAGGCTTCATTAAGTGCAGTCAGTAGGGCATTGAAGCCAATATAGCTTGTTGTATGGCTTCTGCATTTTAATACATTGCTATTTCTGGAGTTCTGGTTAGTTTAGAGACTCATGGAAAACATATCATGCATTCTATTTGGTAGCTTCTCGCTACTGAAACCTCAGACTACTGGAATCCTACCTGCCTTGAGAGATTTCTAAGGCTAGTAGATGATGGCATCTGTCCACCATTTGTGAGAAAGAAACCTCAATTGTCCATTTCTTTTCAATTGTAAATCATAAGTAATTTTCTTACAATGGCAGCAGTTTCACATTAGGGAAACCTTGGCCTGGATTTCATAATCAAACATCAGTGGGTTCCAGTTCTTTTGACCCTGCAGGAGCTTTCCAGCCAGCAGCCCTGAATTGCAGTAAGTCATATGTAGTTCAGTCATCACTTTTATCCTTTTTATTTCTATCAGTGTTTACTTTGCTTGGGAACCTTGTTGGCATATTTTGTAATGACACTGGATCCTGATGGATGCTGCATGGAATTGGCAGTCTCTGTGAAATTGAGATAGTCTTGTTGCTGCCTTACAAGCTTGGTCCATCCCTCCTCAAGGATTTTTGTCTACAGTCATGTAGGATGCTGAGAAACAAGGTGTTACAATGTCTCTCTCAGTTCAGGAGATCTGGTAGATCTTGTGTGGAATGTGATGAATTTTCTCAGGATTTTGCTAGCAGAATGGTAAATAAGATCCTTATTTCTAGACTGTGTGTGAGAAATCTGTTCTGACATCCTAGTAACAGCCTTCAGAAGAGCGATTATGCTGTAGATGTGACCTCTTCTAGCATTAATAGCTGAGGTAATAGCTGTTTTTCTCCAGAGCTGGACATCAGCTGCTTTTCTTCTTGGGCAAATGCCTGATCCTGCAGTCAGTAGCCTGGTGAACTAACTGGTAACAATCTCAAGTGTGTGCCTGTAGTTTTCTCTAAATAGCAAGCTCCACCTATGTTGTCATTAAGCAGTATGTTAGAGTGAATCTCACACTTGACAGAAGGGATCTACAGTAGTTGGTTTCTAATGAAAGACTATGTGATCAATTATCACAAAGTTACATAACCTGTGGTAGCTGCTGGGAGTCACATGCTGGATTAATGTCTGTGTGGATTATTGAGTGGAGATCAAGAGACGTTACCAGTAACGGGAATTCTTTGAGATACCTTTTGCCCCCAGCTGTCATTTCCCTTTCCTTTCCTCCTACTTGCAAAGAATTTGCAGTTACTGATGAGCTTCCATCCTTATCTCACTATATACCTTATTTTGTTTTTTTCAAAATGTGAAGTAAAGGCTACTGGCAGAAAACTGGATTTAGAATTTAACAAACCAAGGAGCCTCTTTGTGACCACTTTTGCAAACAGTTTTTAGTATTGATGTAGCTTTAAAGAGTTTTAACTCTTTTGTCTTTAAGTAAATCCTTCGTGGTTCTAGAAAGGAAGCTGGTAGGTAAAATAAAGAATCAAGTATGTGCAGGGTATGGGATAGAATAAAGGAGAGAGGAAGATAATCTGATAAAATAGAACAGCTGCAAATATTATTTTATTAAAAAAGTTAAAAAAACGTAAGGCCTAAAGAGAGATAATTGGGCTACTGCTGGAGCCTAACAAGGGAAGGGAGGGGAACAATTGGCTCTGCTAAAGAAAGAGGCTGAAAGCAGGTATCATGGGAAGGATCATGTTTAGTTTTAGCAGTGTATGTTATGAAATCCAGATTTGCTTGAGGTTCTAATTATTTACTAAGTTGTGTCAGTTTATCTTTACAATCAGTGTTGTCTGATGTGTTAAAGATAAACACAGATTTTATTTGCTTTTTCCAGCACCCCTGAGTGTGAAAGTGTGTATGATTTCATCATCATCATAAATAACTTGTAGTATGTGGGTGTCATTTTGCTTGTTTCCAGTGGTTCTGTGCAGAACCTTTCAACCTTGTGTCCACCATAGCTTATCATCAGCTCTGGAGTAGGAAGTAAAAATCGTGACTGATAAGCCTGGATGTTAGAAAGAACTGAGTTGCAAGTGAAACTTGAATTGGGATCTGTGAATTTTTTGTAACAAACCAGTCCAAGTCAGGAACTGTCTTCAGCCCTGACGGCATAGCTATATAGATTTAGTCAAAGGACATGGGAAGTTTCCGATTTTAACATATTCTTTTAGTTTACTCAGTCAGAACTGTTGTATGATATGACAGAATGGATTTATATATACTTTCTAAATTATTTTCTCTGCAGCATATTATCCTTCCATAAAGGGATTGCCAAAAGAAGCTTCATTCTTTGAAGAGCAAGGAGAAAATGGAAGCAAATATTTTAGTAGAAATGGACATAATCAGGGACATGAGAATTGAGGAAAGTCGTTGCAGGAATTTGCTTCCTGATAAAGCCTTCCTTTTGTCCAACGTAGTAGCTCCAGAGAAAAAAATGCAAGGAATATTAAGTATAGAGAAGTTAAAAAAAAAAAAAAAGTTGGAGTAGCCAAATGAATATAGGCACACCCACTAATCACTTGAGTCACAGCAGGGGCCAGGTACAAACCTGGATTCAAAAAGGACCCAATTTCCCCTTCTCCATCTCTGTGTATGTGATTAATTAGTCCAATAATAGCACTTTGGGGCTGGAAAGCATTGTGAAGACTTTGCAGGTGCTGGCTCTGGAAAGGGACGGTTGTGTTCAGGTGCTGTGCTGGGGAGTGGCCAGCGTAGCAGGCAGCCTGGAAAAGGGCAGGTGAGGCAGAAGGTGAGGGTGGCCCCTCACTACTGAGTGGGTCAGGCCTGGCCATGGCTGCCAGGCCAAGTCAGGAGCCCAGTGGTCCGTTCTGTAGTGGGAGGCAGGTCTGTGGTCAGCCTCATGCTCGGGGTCAAGGGGTGCCTGGCCAGGTGCTGGCACAGCCACAGCAGAGCGATAGTACAGCTCTGGCAGGGGCTCTGGCAGGGACTGAGAGGCTGAATGTAGCAGCGGTGTCCTGGCGAAGGGTGGGCAGGCCCACAGCGGGGCTGCTCGCTCTTTCTGTATGTCCGTGTGTCTCCCTCAGCAGTCAGGCTGGTTGAGAGGTGAAGCCTTGGTGCTCAACTCCAAATTTCTTTCTGCAGATAAGAAAGTAAGTTGAAGATGTCTTCCAGCTAGTCATATATCAAGGCAGAATGTCTGTTTAGATTTTACCCAGTGTTCCCCACAGAATCTTTCCATGAAAGAAAATTTTATTGATTGTCTAGATTTGAAATGTAATAGTTATTTTAGTTTTTTAGTGCTTGCAGGAATGGAGATTTTTTTTTTTTTTTTTTTTTTAGGCATCTAGGAAGAAGTTTTATGTTAAACTGAGGTATTTTGGTTAAAAGACACCTACTTTACTTGTTAAGACAGAATCTGAATGTTACGCACAGGATCCACCGGCAGTTCGTAATGATAAGACTGACAGCTAATTTTTTCAGAAGCTAAAACAGCTATTACATTATAGTGAAAGTATGCTAATTGGTATAGTCTTGCTGTGGTTACAGATCAATAATTCAGTGAGGAGGATAGATACTCCTATTTAAAGGAATTCACAGTTAATTTTATTGGAAAGCCGTAGCTGAAGATTAAAATTTGTAAACATAAGGGTATTTGTCAGCTGCTGCTTAACATTTTCCTTTCAAGGGGAAATCCTGCAGTACAAATGCTTTGATGTGGCAGTAAACGTTACCTTAGCTAAGACTGAAGACTCCTTCTTGATTTTGATTTTAATTTTTATTAAACTGTCATAAAATAAATGTGATGCAGTTGTCTTCAGCTGAGCTGATACCTGATTTATATGGATATATATAAAATGCAATACCCTGATCTTGAAAAACATTTTTTAATAAGATATAAGAGGCTACAAATAGATTTAATAAGATATTTGAGGCACATGAATTGGATTTTGTTCACCCAGTCATTTCTCACATTAGTTCTTATTTAGGTAGAAAGTTTTGGTGGACAAAGTTCATGCAGAACATTGGATTTTTGCTACTGTATTATAAATACAGTAAAATAAATGAATGCGCTAATTATACAGGTAGAGCTTTACATAGGTAGAACTTCAAGAAAAAGTATCTAGTAATTATTCTCTTTCAGGTATTTTATAAATACTGCCTCAAACAGCAAGAAAATGTATTTAGTAAGAAAGTACTGATATCCATCTCAATTACTCTAATTTCCATTGACATTTCAGATTCTTGCTTTCTATAAAAGCAGTGCTGTTATTTTGGTAATCCTAAAATTTCTTAAAATACACAGCAGCACTCTTCACTGAAGGTCTGGATAGCTGCGTCAGTCTCAAATAATGTCTACAGGCAATAACTATGTTCCTACAGCTGTTTGCTTGGTTTTTTCCTTACAAAAAGAAGCTGAAAGAGACACTTGCTATTTACTAGCAAGGCTGAAGGTTATTAATAGAGAGAATTATTTTATTCTTGTCTTTAAATTTAGTGTTCACCTTCCAGTACAGAGCGTCCTCACTGATTACTAAGTGGCTCATTAAAGCTGGTTTCTAGATGTGTTTTTTTGTTTTGTTTTCTTCTTGCTGTTTTCCCATTTTGCTAGGATGCAGATGGGGGTGGGGAATGGGAAATAAGGGAGAGAGCATGTTCCAGAGGATGCCAGGATGACTTCAGTTATTGGATGACTGCTGTCTGATGGATGGAAAAAGGAGGAGTAAACCTTTCAGTCTGCGCTGACGGAGCTGAAACACAGAAACACGATTTACAGGTAAGCGTGCAAAGAAAATCCTGTTCTGAATAGCTATTCTTGATCCTTGCCACGTTTCTTGGGTATAAAAAAAAAAAAAGCATATACAAGTACCTTATTGTTTGTTCCTCATTAATGACATTGAAGCAGCTTTTCAGGTTATTATTTCTCCCGCCTGGAGGTTTCAACCAATGTGAGATCCATAGACAGTGAAATCATAGACATGCCTGATGCTATCTGACAACTTTCTCATGTGACAGTATAGGCATTGCATCTCATTGATACAGAAGTTGTTCAGTAAGCTGTAGGAAGAGAGGTTTTTTGTGTGACAGAAATACTCACTGTTGAAAATACAGTCTATGCTACTAGCAGCAAAACAGTGCTGGAAGAGCTAAACATTTTTTCTTTGAGTTTAGGTAGGAAAAGGGCTTACAGCTTTAGAAGCTGTTTATTTTTGTGTTTTTGGTGTTGAACATATACAGTAAGAATGGTTCTTCAGGGCAACTCTTAAAGGGTTTTTGGTTTTATTTGCATTATTTTTAGGTTTGGAATGAATGAGATTTATATTTCAGTCAAAAAATTACTATGGTCATAAAGAAAAAATGTGATGCATATGATTATCTTATGTGTGCGAGATAGATAAATTCTGTAGTACCTACAGCAGTTATGTAGCTGATTTAATAAACTGTTGAAATAGCTTGTGTGAAACCTGTTCTGCTGAGTTTACATGTTATCAGCAGCTGTTCACAGATGCTGGGCATGGCAAGTAGCAAGTAACTTGCTTGGTACAGAAAATAGATTTTTTTTTTTCTTTTATCAGGCCATGTTATTTGAGGATATAGGACTACAGGCATAAGTCCCAGTCCGCACTGTAAGAACTGGAGGTTTTGATACTGGCTTTACTAGGGCAACGATTTCAATGTGTTAACTCTGTATTGACTTATTTTTGGTTTTTATGTGTGGCAAATAATTATTATACTATAGGACCCTGTTTTGCTGGTTTGAAGAAGAAATGAATTGTGTTTATAAATTGTTGCCTCTGTGTGTGTATTTTTTTTTTTTTTAAGCAATCAGAATTTGCATTACCTCATGTTATTGATTGAAATAGCACTCTGATGGGAAGTAATTTAGGTAACTATATATTTGGGGTATGTAGTCTCTTGAGTATTTGTGGTAGCTCCTTTTAAGATAGTTAAGTAACCACTATGTATTTCTAATTTGACTTTTTTCTGGACTTTCTTGGAGTTATATCATTAAGAAATACCTGGTCTATAAGTAATTATCAGTACATATGTTAGAGGTACCATTCTAAAATAATATAAAGCAGTTGATTTTTGTGACAGTTGTCTTTTGAGTGCTCCATTATAAATGAATCCCTTGATAGAAAAAATAGGAATGTTATTTTGTGAAAAAATTAGTTTTTAGTTAGTTAATTGTTCATCGTTATACTGCGTTGAAAAGATAATAATGGGATATATCAGTTGCCACAGTCCATTTATATAGCACTGAAATAAAGGAAAAGATTAGACCCTTATTGCTTGTTTTGAGAGTACATGGTAATAAAATATATTTATGAAGCTAAAATGCTGGAATTTAGTTTTTAGTGATTTTGGAGATTAAAATCAGTAAATGCATTTATCTGTTTTTCTTGTGTTCACTGATTGAATTCCCTTACAGCAGACCTAAAATTGTTTAAAAGTGATGTTATTAAAGAAAGACTGGACAAAGTCAATAGAACTCTTACTGAGTACTAGAGAGGACTGGGAGAAGCTTTGGCCTTTGTCAACTTACACATCTTACCAGTTGCAAGCATCTGGAGCCGTGCCCTTTTTTCCTAGGTGTTTCTTCAGAGGGTGGAGCCCGATATGTTTGCTAAAAAAAACAAACGAACAATTAAAAAAACCCACCTTATAGCAAATGTCAGAAATTCACTAAATTATTCCAGAAGTCTGAACTGTATATTTTATATATATATGTAGAAGTA
>NW_010267862.1:0-5448 GCF_000690775.1 Eurypyga helias
TGACTGAACCCAGCACAACATGTTAAAGGAAAACAGAATTAGCATAGATGTGATTAAAATCTCTATCCATAACATAAAAGATGGATGATCACTTCAAGCCTGGTCTTTAATTCCATGTGTGGCCAGTGATAAAGTTACTTGGTGCTCTTCCCAATGAGCTCTTCCTTAAAGGACTTGATGAGCTTCCTTGTAAACATGTCAAGCCAGCCGGCATGGAAGCAAACTCACTCCTTCTCCAACACTAGTGGAAAAAACGGAAAATAGTGGCTTTCACTCTTGTGCTACGTCAAAACGGTCCTGCTTGTGTCAAGTCTCCACACAGCAAAAGGGTTCATCTGCTACTTCTAGACTGGTATTTTTTCAATACGGTAAAACCTTCTGAGTTTACATGGGAAGAAAAAAAATTTATAAAAAGATTTTTCATACTGAAGTCCAGGCACACCTTTCAAACTTTTTTTTGAGACCATTTAGTATAATGCATTACTGATTTTGCAGATGTAATTTTGAGTGCAGTCAGGAAATAAAATCTGTACTGAGCTGAATGACTTTTTCTGACCTTGGTAGGGAAGCACTACAATGTATGGCAGCTGCAGACTTCCTTACATTTAAATGCATACACTTACATGCTTTCATCTAAAGAAAATTCTGCTTGTGTGCCCTAGGACAGTCCTTGCCTTTGGGCACAGGTAGGTAACTGGGGGACAATTGCCATGTCCTCAAGAAGCATTCCAGGTCCAAACTAAACTGCTCATGTAGGTCCACCTTTTCTCTGTTTCCATTAATATATTGTCTTGACAAAGTGCCTCACAAGTACCTTCTGAAGTGTCTGTGTGCACAGGAAGTTGGTATGTTTTCCCTAAATACAGATGAAATGCTTATAATTGATTGAGAGCAGCCCTGAGGAGAAGGACTTGGGGGTACTGGTGGATACAATGCTGGACATGAGCCAGCAGTGTGCTCTGGCAGCCCAGAAAGCCAACTGTATCCTGGGCTGTATCCAGAGAAGCATGTCCAGCAGGTTGAGGGAGGGGATTGTCCCCCTCTACTCTGCTTACGTGAGACCCCACCTGGAGTGCTGCATCCAGCTCTGAGGCCCCCAACGTAAGAAGGATATCGACAGGTTAGAGTGAGTCTAGAGGAGCCCACGAAGATGATCAGAGGGCTGGAGCCCCGCTCCTGTGAAAAAAGGCTGAGAGAGTTGGTCTTGTTCAGCCTGGAGAAGAGAAGGCTCCAGGGAGACCTTATTGCAGCCTTCCAGTACCTGAAGGGGCTACAAGGAAGCTGGGGGGGACTTTTTACAAAGGTCTGTAGTGACAGGACAAGGGGTAATGGGTTTAAATTGAAAGTGGGGCGGGTTAGATTGGATATCAGGAAGAAGTTCTTCCCGCAGAGGGTGGGGAGGCACTGGCACAGGTTGCCCAGAGAAGCTGTGGATGCCCCATCCCTGGAAGTGTTCAAGGCCAGGCTGGATGAGGCTTTGAGCAACCTGGTCTAGTGGAAGGTGTCCCTGCCCATGGCAGGGGGGGTGTAACTAGGGGATCTTTAAGGTCCCTTCCAACCCAAACCATTCTATGCTTCTATCTATGATTCTATGATCATGGCTACTGTATTGTGTGCTATTCCCCATATATCTGCCCAAAATGAAATCTCAGCTGAAGGAAAAACACAAAAGAAGGGCTTGTGTGTGGGAGAGTGTCTAAAGAAGGATCATAATTTGTCACTTTTTTAATATTTGGTAGCTCAAGCACACAAGCTACAAAGAATCAATAGTAGTGGCTGTAGAGTAGGACGTTTGCGAAGTTATTGATACTGAAGATATATTCATCTTCTTCTGAAGTTCAATAACACTTCTTAAGTAAGATCATTTTGAAAAATCCTTCACTGCAGAAAATTTTCTGTGTGCAATCTGAAGTGAAACAGGTAAGATCTTACATATAACCCCAAATGAATGGGTAAAAAAAAAAAAAATATATATATATTTGGGCACATGCCAGTAGGTGGACACTTTGAAAGTCAGATATGTGCTCAAAACTGAGAGTTATTAGGAATTTCTGGAAACCAGTCCCTTTTTTTGGCATATCAAAGGCTTGCTTTTTGGTCAGCAGCTGACATCTGTTTCTGTGTACTGCTATATCATAAGTAGCTTTTGCTGCTTTCATCTAAAGATTAGAAGATAATGCTCTAGGGCCAAATCTTATTCTAACTTAAACCACTGAACTTAATGAGCAAAACATCTCTCTGTCACATTGGTACACCTGCTGCCCTGAAGTGTGCGTTTCAGCGATGGAACTTATAAAATCAGAAAATATGTTACTGGTTTGTGGTTTGGTTTTTATGTGAGTGGTTTTTTGGTTACTGTTTTGTTTTGTTGGGGGTTTTTTGGGGGTGGTTTTTTTTTTTTCTCCCCTCCACTCAGCAGCATGGATACAGCTCCAGGAAAATCAGTGAAGGTGGTCCCTGAGGGTTATACAGGGTGTAAAGTCAGCAGAGGTTTTTTTGTCTCTGAAGTTGCCATAGAACATTTGATCTAACCTTCAGACAACTCACCTTCTCATTGTACTTTTTTTTTAATGTAGCAGGAATAAAAAAAAAAAATCCAGATCTGTAGCCAATTCCCACAGAAATCGATAAAGACACAGGTAAAGATAGTGTTTTGAAGGACCTGCATTTACACATCTGAAATGAGGGGGAGAAAAAAAAGTACGTAGAAAAAAAACTGTCACTAGTAGAGGGAACTTCAAAGCAGCAATATAGAACAAAAGCCCATAGCCCAAAACTGGAAAACTGAAAAAACTATCCACAAACTACATGCATTATACTAAGGAAAGATAGGTGGTCCTGTGATAAAGGCTTGCCTGGAAACCAGAATTTCCTTTTCAGTTCCCAGCTCTGATGCAGGATCTATCAAATAGAAATGTGATTTCTACACGTCTGATCCATGGAACAGAATTTTGAGGGGAAATATGAGAGTTTCTGGGGATTTTTCGGTGTTTTATATTTGAAGCCTTAAGAGAAGGGGTGAAAGAAGTTCCTGTTTTCTGGATTCAGCCACAGGCTAAACCAAGAGATAGATACTGATTTAGTTGATCTGTCATTTGTGGAGCATTGCAAAAGGACTTGATGCACCTGGGAATAAATATTGGTATAGAGAAGAATTAAATGTGGGTTTTTTTTCTCAGGACTGTAGTTGTTGACATAGATTCTGCTCCGGTCCCACAGTGTCTCCTGTATGGGTCTCGTAATTTATCTTGCTTATTCTACTTATTCATCTGTATGAAAGATACTAAATATTTTGGTTTCCTTGAACCCTGAGAGACAAAGAGTACATTTTTAAAAGATTGAATGCTCAAGAGAATTGTAGCAATATCTGTATGAGTTAATAAAAATTATTTGCGGAAGTTTAAGAAAACAGATTAGTAAACTTCAGACCACTACTAACGTTTTTACTAAAAAGAAGACAAGCTTTTGACCAACATTTCAGAAGAATAATGTCATAACCTGATTATAGGCCTGTCAGTCAAATATTGATTTCTGTGGAGGGGAATGTGGGGAACTGTGTGACTCTCTTTATAAAACATTTATATTTCTGATGAGATTACAAATTAGTTTTTTGGGATTATAGAAGTATATTTGGTATAGACTCAAACTGATAGATATCTATTGGTTTACCTTCCATTAATTCTTTGGTTTTGGGGAGCCATGTTTTTTCATTTTGGTGTACTTTGTTGGAGTTGTTTTACAAATAACACTGAAATTCTGCAAATGACACAAAGACTGGTGGAGTGATAAATAGTGAAGAAGACAGGCCACAGTCCCCTGGTTAGCTTGACCTAAACTTCCTGTAAGAATTTTAATACATGCAACAGTTCAGTTCTATCTGGAGAAGAAACAAGGATGCCCATTGTACACAGGACAGACTCTCCTCTCTTAGGCAGAAGTTTTTCTGAAAAGGTCTTGTGAAGAACAGTGGATCACAAGATCACAGAGTGATGTTTTGGCCAAACAACCTGTGGTTGTACATGTAGCTGTACAAACAGTGGGATATTGAGTAAGATGACTATGACAGTGTTTCTAGGATATCCCATCATGAGCTTCAGGACATCGTGGGGCCTTGCTGTACTGTCAGCCTAAGTGTAGTGTAGTGATGAGACCTGTTAAGCATAAACTTTACAGATTAGGCAAAATTCCTATGGCTTCCACTGGTATATATCTGTAAAATGTCTATGGGAATTTTCTGTGCCATGATTTGTAACCGGTAGTTATGGAACACCAGATAGAAAATAGCATATGGATGTCGAGGACCAAAGCTGCAATAATAAGCACAGTTTTCTTGGTCCCTACAGTATAAGTATGACATAATCCAAAGTTAGATGCAGCACTCTCCAAATTTCTATTGTAACCTGACATATTGTGATATAAAAAAATTACCTTGATCAGTAGAAGAAGGAAGGAGAAGGAGCCCACAAAGAATGTCCTGTATTACCCCGTATGCAGAGTGCTTAGACCTCTGCTTGGTGCTTATGACGGCATCACATACAGGGAACACCAGGTACCACAGAAGATGTTGGATACATCTGCATATGTCTCAGAGATGTTAAACTGTTTAGGCAAGGTGCTCTCCGCTGACAACTCTGAGAGGCTATGCAGGATTGTGCCTTTGTTAAGTATAAATTATTTCTATTCTTTCATGGAGATCTTACTGTTGTCTCTACTTAGGCCAATGCTATTGGAAACACTTTATCTCTTGTCATTTGATTTACAAAAGGAAAATATTCTGGATTAACAAATTAATCTAGTTTATGGCCTGATAGTATGAATTATTGTTTAATAAAATATTAGCAGGCATTTTTTTACTGGATCTGAATAAGAGAAAGCATGGTTAGTATAGAAAAATGAGAGATGTATTTGCTTACCCACTCTATGGTATGACAGCATTCATATAAAAGGAGGGAAATAAGGAGGAAGGGAGAAAAAGAAAATCTGTGGTCTTAGAATCCTGGTTTATTGATAGTTTTAAAAGATCTGTCCCATATTTGGCTTTTCTATAATACTTGTTATTCACCTTATGGCTTTCAAAATAATACACCCAATATGTTGGTTATGGAAAGGGCTGAGTACTGTTACCTTCTGTGTGCTAGTAACGAATGAAGAAACTAAGTCAACACAACTTAAATCCAGAGAAACAAAATGAACTAAAATCTGTGAAGCACAGAATAATGAACATATGGGAAAAAGGCAATTAACACGGAAAAGCTGAAAGGGATTCAGAAAACAACTAGACAATTTTCTTTAGAAGCAGAGCACTAAAACAGTCTGGTAACATGGAAGTGAGTGTATGAACATAAACGGGAAAAGAACAATCCTTTTTAGCCAGATGTTTCTCCCCCCTTCTGCCAAATAATTTGCAATCTGAACTGTAGTACATGCTTTGGGTAAGAAATGGTAGGG
>NW_010267862.1:5470-10767 GCF_000690775.1 Eurypyga helias
TCTTAAATTTGTGTTGCAGTTTATAATATGCCTCCTATCATACTTTAAATGTAGAATCAATTGTCCCTGCAGGCTGAAGTCAGCTGCTGTACTTCTCTAGCCATGTCAGCCTACCTTTCTTCAACTGGATGAGGCATGTGATTGGTGATGGGTTTTATCACCAGCCATGGAACTTACTCATTTAAGAATAGACCCAGAATTTTATTTATATTGTTGGCTCAAGGCAGGATAGTGTCTGAATGTCAAATCAAGGAGTTTCCTATGTTAGTTTTCACATTTTTAACCTTTGGTATTCAGGCATAAAAAGAAAGGGGACTGACTCAGGAGGCAAAAAGAAGCTGTGATTTCTGTGTCTGGATTGCAAACAGCCTGATTAAGGATCTGCTCATTTAAAGTAAAACCAAATGCATGACAAACTCAGCTCCTTATACAGGGTCCTGTTCATATCAATACTGTTGCACAAACTTGGGATTTATATTTTCAAATATTTACAATATCATATTACTCACTCTTGAGAGCATTGCCAAGTCCTACCTTGGCAGCTTGAGTGCCAGCTTCTCTCCACTTCTGTCCTCCTTCTTTCTTTATCATCATGCAGGTTTCTCTTCTCTTTCAGTTAATATTTTTCTTGTGTTTGCATGCCTTGGAATGAAGCATGGTATGCCTGTTACCCTTATAGTTGAGGTGCACTTGTTTCTTTTAGCTAAAGTGTGTGGGACATTTGCATCTTCAGTCTAAAATTCTTTCAACTATCAGTTATTTTTCAGCATTTGCATTTAGTATCTATGTCATTTTCATAGAATAATCTTTCCTGATTTATCTAAAGTTTAAGTAACCAGTATTTTTCTAGAACTTAATTTACTGGATGATTTTCTGTAGTTCGGTTCGTTTTGCTTCTCTCTTTAAATTTTTTTATCCCCTTCCATTTTGGCTTAACGTTTATATATCATTCTGTCTGTTTATTACCTTATCGTAATGATTAATGAAGATGGAAACCATCACAATATCTTATATTGATTCCCATAAACTATCCTCCTTTCCTAATTAGATTAACCAGCTCACAATACGGCTTTTTGCTTGTGAATCTATCAGGTTAAAGACTTCTGTTTAAGTGAATGCCTCTTATTACCAAGTCAGTCTGTTAATGTCTAATGAAATGGGATGGTGAGTGGTTGTACCATTTGTTGTCTTTTCCATGATTTTCATTACATATTTATTTGTAGCAATAGTAGTATTATTAGTAGTATTTGTATTATTGGTATCTTTAATTTATTTAATTTACTTTCAATTATTAAATTTTTCTTATCTCAACCCATGAGTTTCCTTGTTTTTTCCTACAATTCTCCACCCCATCCCATTGGGAAGGAGGGAGCTGAGCAATTGTCTGTGTGGTACTTGGTTGCTGGCTGGGGTTAAACCACAACACTCTTACAGTTCATTTCCATAATGTTTTGGTTTACTAAGTCCAATAAGATGACAAAGATGAGGATGGGTCCATAACTGACTTCCAGGGAAAGAAATCGACTTCTGATTAGTGGCTGATGTTTTGGTGACTCAGGCATGATGAAAAAACAACTACAGAGCTACAGAAGTAGAAGGTTCTTCTGTTTTCTTCAATATTAAATTATTGTGACCTATTGCTAACACTGTTTCCCTAACCCTAGATTACTTTACTTCCTTGGGACCACTTAAAGATTTTTCAGATAGCCTTTGAAATTTGTCTTTCTTATTAATTTCCACCAACATTCAGTGCCATTCTGTGCAACCACGTCATAAAACTGTGGAAAGTAAATACAAACAGAAAGAGAATCAAGACAGAGAAAATATATAAGGTCATAAAATGTTCATAGTAAAATGGAAGAAAACCATCTGTATTCATCCTTAGCTGAAGGTTATCCTAGTTTCCATATATAAAAGTATCATGTCAAAATTTCTGTGAAACTTAGGAAAGGTTCCCTGTGGTGTTTCTGACACCACATTTCTGGCAAAGCAATGTAAGCTAAAGCAAGTACTCTGACACACAATATCTGCTTTCAGGTATTTCTCTATCCCCCTGTCTTTACTCCAGTTTTACTGGTTAGACCAATAAAAATTCGGTTTTTTTTTTCATATAGGGAAAATGGTGGAAGTGACAGTGATGCCCACTTCTCACTGTGCTTTCCACCTGAATGCTTCTTTACTGCAAACAACATGCCTTTGTTTTAAAACAAGTTACCCAGTTTCTTTGTTAAACATTGTCCTTTCTTGGTTAAGGCATGCAGTTTTAGTAGAAAAAATACAGTTCTAGCTAAGAAACATTTACCAAAATGCCCCGAAGAATGCACTGTTTTTAATATCAAAACATCCCATTGTGAAATGGAGACTGAAGTAATCGCTGGATAAGTCTTTTATTTTCTGGACAAAATTGTATCTTTTCCTAACAGAATTTTAAAAACAAACAAAAAATGTCTGTGCTCAAGTATATTTTGTATGCATACGTAAGATGAAATTCTGGTCTTATTGAAGACTAAAGGAGTTTTGTCTTCTCACCTAGAGAAAATATACAGGACGTAAAAAACTAGTATGTCCTTAGGGGTCTGGCAGTGTATCACAGCAATCCTTCAAGAGTAAATCCATGTCAGGAGGCTGATCAGCATAAGCATGTTAACATATTTTGATGACGTATGTTTGACTTGGTTAAGTTGTAAATTTTGTGGTGCCCAAGGAGGTCAAAATAATCCTTCTTACTGTTACCTGTTTCACCAATGGATGATCTATTTTTTTGTGTGATTTAGCTTTTCAGATATTTGTAGAAATTCTCATGCTAGTTGTGTATGACAAATTCCCTGTTCTATTCTTGCTGCTTTTAAGTGTTTAAAGCTGGTAATCAAGAGAGGTGACTTGGATAGAGCCTATTATCCAATAGACATGCATCTGACCTTTCTAGGAAAGCAAATGGGGGGCTTATAACAGATTTTACATGTCTGCTTTCTGAACTGTGGTAACATAGCTCAAAGTAATGTGTGATAGATACACCGTACTGCTAAGGGTAAGGTTATGTTTCAGTCTATACTAACAACATTGATATTCACATTATCCTCTGTAAATTTGTATTTCTGTTGACATTTTGCCATTTGAAACTTTATTCATTTGCCTATGGTGTTTTTACTTTTTTTTTTTTATAAGTGACATATGCACAAAGCTATGCCACAATCTAGAAAAAAGGAAAAAAAAATGTAATATTAAGCCCTGAAGGCATCTGTTCAGTAACCTGTATCTGAGAGTAAGGCAACCATGCTGCCATCTGTTATATTTTCTGTATGATGGCAGTTGCCCTCGTTGTAGGTTATTGCAGGTCTCAAAAGGCTATGCTCACTTTGCCTTTAAGCCATTTTCTAGAAAATAAAAAATATCTTGCATTTTCTCCTGTCACTGCACAGGCTGTATTGTAAAGATTGCTTCAATTACTAGATCACTTATGTTATTTTTAAGCTGGATTGATTTTGTTTTCATGTTTTGTAGATGAAAGTGATCTCTCTAAAAGGCTTTTAAAGTGCAATGCTGTTGTACTTTCAAGTACCTGAATGCCTTGAGTGACTTTGCATAATGGTATGACATTATTTACTATTTATTTCAGATATTTAGTCAGAAAAAAAAAATCTTCTGAGAAACCATCTGCCATCTGTATACAACAAAAGGAAGACATTTCATGGAGTTGAATATTGCAAAACAAAAATATAAAACAACATGTTTGGGTTTGGTTTTTTTTTTTCTAGTCTTGTTCCAGCCCCTAATCTGTCATGATCTTTGTCAGAATAAGTCAGATGTTTTATGAAGATAAAAGTGACTCTCTTCAGTCTCTATGTTCATGGCTCTGGTAAGTACAAAAGGTGCAATACACTGCTGTGATCCCTCTCGGGTAGTAATTTCATTTCTTTGGCAAGACTAACAAACAGAAAGAAAAAGCCCTCATATTTTCACCTGCCAATATTTGAATTTAAACTGTGGCTTTTCTCTGAAAAAGCATTTTCCTCACTTTTCTGTGTGCAAGAAAAGAATACTCCATGGCTCTATGAGAGTGAAAACACTTATATTTGAGGAAGGAAAGAGTCCAGATTTTCAGAGCCCTTTCATGACCCCTAGTTCATGAAATGACAAATGAATGGCAAAAATGTTCTCCCCCCCACCCTCCTCTCCTTTTTGATTTTATTTTTAAGAGAACAAAATGACATTTTCTCTAACATGAAAGATTTATTAAAGCTAACAGATCTTTAGGGGGAAAAAATACTCCTAGATCAAATAACATTTTTTAAAGAGACTGGTGTGGGGGTATTTATAGTCCTTTCTTTAAATTCCTTCCAGGAAAATCTAATCTGCTAAAATCTGAATATTTTGGAAGATGCAATTGTAAATTCGGTACTTAAACTCAGTGCTTCAACCCAGTACTTAAAACTCTTCTGATGAGAGAGCAGGGTGGGAGAGGAGCAACAGGCTTTTCATCCAGACAGACTACAAATGGCAATCTCCTGAGCCAACAGCTCTGTTGTTTGCCACCAAGTGAGTTCATATGACAGTGGCAACAATTTGAAGCATAATATTACAAAAGCCCTCAATGCATCGATTAGCATCATTTAGCATCTTTTAATGTCATTTAACAGCCGAAAACAAAGGCAACAATGGGCTTCTTATCAGACAGTTAGTGTTTGGCAGAAAAGCTTTAGAAATAAAACTAGCAAATATTATTTGAATTCCACTTTACTCATAAGTTAATGTGGGCCATCTCTTTGCACATTTTACCTTATGATCTCCTGCATGAGGAAATGAGTTGTAATATGCTATTTCCTGTTTCTTGAGTATGATTGAATGAAAGAATTTCAGCAGAAAATATCTTTAACCAAGATATGCAGTTCCTATGAGGTGAGCAAGAGATTAGATTAAGCAGTGTCTCATTTCAGATACATCTCTTATCTCTCCCTACTTTATCTGTTGTAAATTTAAAATGGTATTTCAGGTTTCATCTCAGTGATTTATGTACCCTGAAAAGCACAGGAGGAAGACAAACCTGTTTGGAGGGGGATAAAGGAAATGGAGGATCCTGCAGCAGGACTTGGAAAAGGGGAAGGGAGGTGAAGAGCATTGAGATGAACGAGTCGGCTGGGTGTTACATGTTCAGTCCCTGTGAACCTACTAAATGAGAAACATCGTGTTGTGCCTCTAATTAGATATAAGTTTGAGTTAGGGTGGATTTAGAGGCTGTCGCTTCTGAGCCAAAATAAGACAAACCTATGCTAATGTAAATCTGTTGGGGGGGGGGGGGG
>NW_010267862.1:10798-17860 GCF_000690775.1 Eurypyga helias
GGGGGGAAGGTAAGAACATCTAAAACACTTGAATAAAGAAAGTATGGGCTCAGTTTCTGATACATTTCCCTGTATTTTTCAATGAACAATAGTAGACAGATTCCAATTCCATCTTAGCAAATGCCTCAAGGGAATCTTAGTGTCTATCAAACTTTTCTTTATAACAGCTGTAGATTTTTGATTTTTGGTGGAAAGATTAAAGGTAACTATTTCTCCCTGTGGTGGTGCAATATGCATATTTTGAACTCTAATCACTTTTAGCTACTGGAAGGATTATCAGGTAGCCATTCCTCCTTCAGACACACAGCGTGAGAACAGTGAAAGTTCAGAAAATACCAGCCAGTTCCATGTCCGATTACCTTTTCTTTTCATCTTCGGTGGCAATAGTTTCTCAATTTGGGGAATCTAAACAGAATCTGAGATATTAATGAATGCAATTCTTCTTTTCATTACAGCTGTCATGAGAAAAGCAGGCAGAAGATACCTAAAGAAGCATATATTGCTGAGAGTAGTATTTTAGTATTCCAGAGGCAAAGGTAAGGGAGGCTGGTATAAAAAAAAAAGAACCTCAATCACTTTATCAATGCACAGGATTATTATGAAATGGAATTGAATGCAAGAGATGGTAGTGGGTAGAACAGAAACAGCTTCTTTTAGACAGTGTTACTTTATATGTTTGTTTTTTGCATTATCCAAGTTACTAATCCTGTCTTGGTATCAAGTAAGGAACCTAGACTTGGGGCAGATTTTGGAAAGATGAAAAAAATGCAGTGGTGATTAAGTTTCTGTTTTTATAAGGTCTTTTGCAGTCTTTTGCCTGTTAGTCACTGCGTCTATAGCTTAAAAGGAAAAATTAAATATCTGTTTTAAAAAGAAAAGGAAAAGGAAAGAAAAAGAAATTTTCAAATAAAGGAAAAAGAAATAGAACCATTAATTTTTAAAACTGGTCTGTTCATTTAGAGAGACTGATACTTAAACATTTAAAGGCTCCTAAGGTCCCTGGTACTTTTCTTTACAGTTGCACAGCTCAGCTCCTATTCTATCAAATTCTTTTCCTGTTCACCTTTTCTCCTTTCCACTTGACAGGAACAGGAGACCATGTCCATATTATATTTGGAAAAATATTCTTTACAAGGCTCCCTTTGGAATTATTGCCTACATTTGTTCACAAATGTGGTGTCTTGGCCACCGGTTCATGCTGTCAAACCATGTGCACAGTCTGTCCTATTTTATATGTAAAAAAGATTAAGTTATAAAGCTATAACTCTCAAAAGGTGAAATCTCTGCTAAACACTACCATGGAAGATATAGAGTCCTTTACTGCTTTAAAAAGACACAGGAAGAAACAAAGCTTTTCTAAAAGCAATTATTTTAAAACTGAGTTTAAGAATCTAGACTAGAAAGCCTTTTTTTCTGCATTACAGGCACCTTTTTCCTTCTATTAAGAAAAGTCTATTTAAAATTAACCTTTTGAAATGCCTAAGGGCAACTCTAATCTGTTATGTGATGTCTTCCAACTCTGTGTTTGGTAATTAATTCATTGTAATTTGCCCATCTGTTTATCCCCCAACTCATCTTTTGACACATTCAATCTTCTTTAGCCTTTTGCCATTTACTTCACAAGGTTTTCTCCTGGCTTTTTCTGCTAAACATAGACTGCTTGGGAATCACTTCATGTTATTTTCCTCTCTTTATCCTCTTCCTGTGCTTTCCTCGTTCTGCAGACATGTCCAAGGAAGAGGCTGCTCTGAGGAAACAACACAACATTGAGACTAACAAAGGACTCACAAGGAGTGGGAGAAGAGACCGTGAAGAGACGTCATAATTGTACTAGGTGAGAGAGGGAGAGATCTACGTGCTTGTGCACTCTACTCTTCCTCCAAGTTTGTAAAAGAAGCCTTTTCAGCTACTCACTGTTCCTTCTGTTTTGTGGTGTCACTGAAGAGAAACTTCTCTCTGACATGTGGGGGTTCAGAATCCATGGACCTTTTGAAATGGATTGTGGCAAGTTGTTCTCATAACAGCACAGAAAGAATGAAGAAAAAGTGATTGCAGATACATAGATGTACAGCATGCATTGACTCACTCAACACTGCTGCGTACAGTGTGCCCTGGAGTACCAGCTGCCAGGACTATGACACCATTAGAGTTATTGCCACATTTATTAACCAAACCATCTGTAAGATAAACCTGAGGATTTTTTTTCCTGAGACAACAGAAAGCATGCAAAACTCAACACCACCTAATTAGTCAGTGTGGCAAAGCCCACATAAATGCCTTTGGGACAGCATCTTATTTGACACCTGTAAGTATCATGTAACAAGGTTCAAAACACAAAATGAAAAAAAATTAATTGGTCCTGCCCACAGAAGTGATTGCTAAGTTAAAAGCACTTCAAGCTGTTGCAGATAGGAAAATAAAACCTTTCTCAAAGATGCTCCATCATTGTCAGAATTTTGGGTCAAGTAGGTTCAAATCTCAGGAGCTGAAAATACTGAATGTCAGTATCTGATACACTAATTGATGTGACCAAAATTACTTTTCTGTAAAGCTGTTCCAGGGCTCTTTACCAGTCTAATGCCCATTTCAGGTATTTTAGAAGGCAATCAAACAGGATTGCCAGGAACAGTGGGTAGAGCATTCAGTAATCTCCCCAAATAGAGACAAGTCAGTGATGGAGTAATAGCATAGTCCTTCAAAAACATTACATAATACCTTATGTATTCCCTACCTTACACATCTCCAACCTTTTGATTCTAAAACACCTAAAATACCAGTAACATGTTCCCTTTGGAGCCCATAATGTATGTTTAATTTACAGCTGCTGAATGACCCGAGTGTTCAGAATAATTTTGTGACTGCACAAGTTCTTTTAGTTACTGAAAAACACCTTTCAAAAGGTGCTTGTGGTAATTGGAAGAGCTAGATTATGAACAGAAGTGAGAGGTTTCCTGATGATCCAGTAGTCTGTCCCTGCTGACATTCACTATCGTAACATACTTGAACTGCTTTGCTGACACATTTGGTAGCTAAATGAACTGCTGTGTTGCCTTCGTGCCTGAAATATGCATGACAGGGTAGAAGACCTGGGAAGTAGCCTTCTTCAAACCAAAGGGAGTCTTGCTTCTGACTACAAAAGGAACAGCTACACTCTTCAGGAAACTGCAATGATCTGTGAAAAAAGCAATCTTCTTATATGTAGCTTTATTTCCCTTGTAAGCCAACACCAGTCAGAACAATTTTGATCAGCAAGAGCTTCATCTGTGCTTGTGAGTGCTTAATTTTAATGACCAAATTTAATTTCTGTGAGAGAAAGAAAAAGGGTTTTTTTAATTTTTGCTGTTGAAAGTTTAGGAGAAGAAGGTGAAGAAAGAGAGGATTTTCACATAGGAAAAGTAGTTACTAGTTTAGAGAATTAGCAAAACTGGCCTTGGACCTAACCATTCTTTGTACAAGACATTGCAAGAATTATCTGTTCTCTGTGGTTCATATTCTGTTCTTTGCCAGACAACTGAATGAAATAACTTCTAAATCTTTCAGGCCCAAGAAAGATCTCCAGTTTCATATGTATGTCTACAGTCAGTTGTTGACATACATTTCTGCATAGCCATTCATTTTTAGATGTTTTTATTGCTTCTAGCTTTGTCAATGCTCTTGGTTGCTCTCCTTTTCATCTCTTGCCTTTCCATCTTGAGAAAGCAAGGAGGTAGCCTCTCTTCGTTCCCTTTCCTCTCGTGTTGAAGTGTTGAGATGTTACGTTCCCAGCTTGGACATAAAGAGACACTTTATATACAAAATTCCTGGCACTCAATTCATCCTATAAAATTATTTTGCTATCCAGCAGTTGAATAAGATGACATTAATTCCCTGTTCAGAAAACACAGCATGACCTTCAGCTTGTTCTCCTGTGCCTGGAGCATGACACAGCAATTGATGGTGCCCTTTTTATGTGTATGTGTATGAGCTTAAGAGGTGAGAAAAAGGAGAGGGTGGTTTATGGAATTAAATCTTTAGTTATTATAATGTGAGAGAGTGAGATATTGCCTGAACCAGAGGCAATAAGGAAGGGTAAAGATAAAGCAAAAATTTCAATTGAATCATATATAAATGTAAAAAAGAATATTTCACATTGGTGAATGTCTTAGTTTCAAATTTAGGGAAAAGTTCTTTGCCTTACTGATTTAAGAGTTATGAAATACCAGGTGGATTCTTTTTAAGCAATCTATAAAATGTCGTGTAGTTTGGACCATCCTTTTTCTCACTTCCCACAAACTATGTAGATGCTTCATTCAGAACTTCTCTGCAGGTTTTCCTTTGAGTGTCTCATCAAATATAAGAAAAGACAATTCTATGTAAGAAAAGTGACTAGTTAGATTTTTATACCAGACATATCATCATGTGTAGCAGTATGCATTCTATCTGCTTCATGTCCTGAGTATTTCTACCCTATACCTTTAAATATTTAGACTTTTGCCCACCAGATTTATTAGGTTTCAGGTACAGACCTCATTCATTTTTGTATGTGAACATTTTTCAGTTTTAAATTATTATCTGCAGCATGGCTTTGTCACCACTTGGAAGCTCCAGAGCTCTGAAATAATGGATTCATCAGATGAAATGACATTGGCCTCTACTGAAGTTTCTGTGCTTTCTCTTGCATGATAAAGAACTTTATAAATAAACGTCAGGAAAACCTTGTTGCTGAGAGGAGAGATTTAAAAGGAGGTTGTAGTTGAGTGAGGGCAAAAGACTCCTTGTGTTAATAGGAGGACAGAAATCATCAACTGCTAGAATGAAGACCTTGAATTTGGGACATTGTTGCCAAGTGCTCTGCAGAGCTCTGAGAAATTCACTGGCTTCATTTATTGCTGAGAATTCACCTTTCTTCACCCAAATGTTATTTTAAAGGTACTGATGTTTTGTTTTGGTTTTGCTTTTGTTTTTGTTTTTGGGTTTTTTTTTCCAAACACAACAGGTATACGTGCAGCTGTTTTCTCAGCAACTAAGCATGATTTTACATGTGCAAAATGACAGATGGTAAAGACTCAATGAAATATTCCATGTATATACATATTTAAAAAAAGACCATTAAAACAAGAGTTACTGTTACGGTTGTGCCATTATTTTCTCTGTTTTACTGCAGAGATTTTTCTAAGTACTTCCTCAACTCTCTTTTCTATATGTCTCCCTGTTGCAACATTTAAGTAACACATGCCTTCCAAATAGTGATAGAGAAAATCTCTCTCAAAGGAGAACTGATTCTCAGTTACAAATACTTCGAAATGTGGAGATTGTTTGGAGGCTAGAAGGTGCTTGCTATGTCTCTTTACAGCTTCTCTGTGGGATAGCTACACAGAGCATATAATAAAAAAGGTCTGTAGTCATGAGCAGGGTTTTAATACTAACAAGCAAATTTTGTGGTTATAACTGGTGATATTCTTTTATAGCATGTATTTTTAAATAATGCATCCTTGCACACATTTTATATAAATAACACAAGACAAATATTGCACGGACAATTCTTTCAGTGGTTAGAATGGAATTATGTCCTTGATGCTTTCCTGCTGCTTTTTACAAATCCTTCAGTTTATGTTTGATGTTCAGTGACTATATTCTGAGGCAAGTGTTTGTTTCTTCAGCAATAACTTTCAAACTTAGGAAGCGTTAAGTGTACCTAAAGGTTATATGGGAAGCTCTTTCTAGAAGGAATTAAGAAATGACTGTTTTGGCAATGGTATCTTAGCTGTAAGATATTGAAAACTACTCCAGATTCCACTGAAATAGGTGGAAATATTTGGGATCAAGACAATTAAAACCTGATAGCCTCAAAATCTCTCCCCAGTAGTAATACTTAATGCCTATTACCCTGGTAACTATCTCTGTATCCCATTTCTCCTTGCTTCCCTCCAGATGTGACAAGCACATGCTGTGTTTCTCTCCTCTGGCCCTGAAATGTTAACAGATTTCTATGTGACATATGCTTTGACTCTCAGATATTGGAAGTGATGCAGGAAAGCAAGTGTGCTTTATTTTTGTGAATACATTACGGTTAATTCTCATTAATTGCAATTAATTTTCTGATTTTTTTTTCCTCGGTCCTACTACTGTGGCTACAAAACCCACTAAGATTTTATATATAATAGTATTATTATAAGCTGCTTTTTCCTCGTTTGTTACTAGATCCTTTATCTGATCACCTTTTATTGCCTCTGCTACATGAGGGATTGCTTCCTCATGGGACTTCATTGTTGGAAAACAGAGATTAACTTTCACAATTAATAACATAAGCAGGGAAACACCAGGGGATTTTTTCATAATAATAATGTATTCTATTGTATATGTTCACAGCCACTTTGTTTGTAATATGCTTAGACACAAATAAGTTGGCTGAACTAGTTTTTAAAATAATTAATACATTTAAAGTATTTTGATCCTCAGCTTTTCTACTGAGACACGTGATATCCTTTCTAAACAGCAGCAATAAAAGCTGAGTAACAGATACAAAATGCTGGTCTGTTTCTGAGTTTAGAGTTAGTCTTGACTAAAAAAAAAAAGAAAGGAAGTAAAAGTTCTGATTTATTTTTCCATGAAGAAATTGTTTATTAAATCAACCAGTTAAGCCAACACAATACAGATTCAGAAAACTCGTAGAGTTTCCTAAATAGTATTTTTCTGGATAAAGAAAAGTTTTTAATAGTATTTTTCACTCAGCTATACTGAAGCAAGGGATTCTGCTGTAGCATATCTTCAAGGGTCTCCGGCAGTTTTTTTGAATGGACCACAACATGTGTACAAGTGATGTGTCTGAAGATTACTCATGATGTCGTATCACAAAGCTATTGGTGTTATTGGCACCTCTGCTATTGGTGCTGTTGGTCTCAAAGCTATTGGTACTAACCAGTGGGAAGACAAGTTCCTTCACTCTGAAGTATTCCATATTTTTAGGGCTTTCTGGTTTTTTGGAGATGAAGATGGAAAATCAAATGGAAAACCGTAATCCTATGTTTCGTTGTGTAACAAAATTTCCATACATTATATGATTCCCCCACCCCCTTTCCCCCT
>NW_010267863.1:0-10861 GCF_000690775.1 Eurypyga helias
GGCGGGCGGGGGTCCCCGCGCTGAGGGCGGGTCCGGGCAGGGCGGTGTGCCATGGGGAGGCTGCTTGCACTTGTAGGCACTTGCCCCAAAAACTGGGATCCGTTTGTCTTATTTGTGTGTGTGTTGTTTTTTTTTTAAATCTGAATACCTTATTGTAATCTTTGCTGGCACGTGGGCAAACTGCGAAGTTGCGGTTGTTCCCCCTCCGCCCCGTTCTGCCCCGTCACTTGGTTGCATTTAAGGGTTCTGGGTGAAACCGCGTGCCGTCCCACCATCTTCACCTTCCCGCAGCTCGTGCATGTGCCGTGGTTCTTCATTTGTAGACTGATTCTTTGTTTTAAATAATAAAAGAAATAAGGCTTAAATGAGGCGATGCATTTCTGTAATGTAAACCAGCTTCCTGCATAATGAATCGACTGTTTAAATCGCATCAGTGTTAGGAAACAAAGTGTTGGGAATCTTTTGCACCATTTAATTTAGGGTTCTAAATATTAATAAAAATTCCTCTTGCCACGTATCTTTCAGTATTGGGTCTGTCAAATAAGTTGGTCGGAATTAAACAGTTTGAAACTTTTTTCCTCCAGTTTTCATACTGAGTAAAGGGTTAATTTAAGCTTTGCCTGCAGTAACAACCTGGGGACGTATCTGTAGAAGTTGCCTTCTCTCTCTTAAAGCTGTGATTTATTGCAGGCTTTATGTTACTCTTCTGATGGAGTGCACCGTTCTTGCATGAGACAGAATCTTGCGTGTGCCTTTAACTATACTGATGTGATTTCCTAGAGGACAAAAAGGCAAATGTTAAATATCATGTATAAAGCCACAAAGAGGAGTCCCGTGCTCTTTCCAGAATAGAAATGAAAAGACTTCTGTACGCTTGCAATTGAGTATGCTCCTTCATTTATCTTTGCATAATAAGCATATCTGACACTATTTTAATGTTCAGAATAAGCGAATAAACGTATGTTTGAGGGAGCGAGGCTTCATCCCCTCTGTAACGTTTTAGAATATCTGTCATCCCTTCATGGTTGGCATGCTTCGTATTCCACAGTGCTGATGTGTCCGTAAACTTGTTACCAGCAAAGCAGTCAAAATACACCTCAGTTTTTCCTTTAAATTACAGACTCTGCCTATTGCAAAATAACTGCTTTTCTTTCTTTCTTAGATTACCTAGTGTACTCATATCATGGAACTAGTCCTTAAAACGGTGATTTAGACAATATTGACATAGCTGATAATTTTACTTTCATTAAGTGTATTTTATGGCTTAAGACCAGAGGATTCCAATACTCCATCATTTACTTATTTAAACATATTTTTAAACCAGCTGCTATATGTGTACAAGGTAGCACAAAAAGTTGGCTTTGTATTTTATAACCACTCAGGTTTGCCACTGGTGCTGGCCCAGTTATTTCTTTTCATAACAGCAAATACGGTAAGAGATTCAGTGGCTTAAATATAATCGATACCGACATCTGTCTGTGTGCTGATGGGGAGAAGTCTCTGCCATGGAACTACCACAGTGACACATCACTTGATAGCACTGTCGGCATGAGCGCTAAAGACAGCGTGACTGAAGGGACTGATCTACCTTTACAGATTTAAAAATTTGTGTGTCTAAAGCATCTTTCTATTAGCTGCCTGGAAAGAGGGTGATGCAAAAGAAACATGTATGTGCAGTACACTTTTAATAACGAGCAATCAGTTAAATCTGCTGGCATCTAAGTGTATTCTTTCTGAAATTCTCTGTAATCCATAAGTCAAAATTCTGGATGTGACTTTGAAGTTCTGTCATGTATGTGGTCTGTTTAAGGTATTTCGGAAAAGGTACAAAGTGCTTTCCAACTATGAGTCCTTATGAAGCTCTTCGCCCATATGTTGCTTGAGTATGAATATCTTCATTAATGCCTGCAGTGTTCTTCCAGCATATGCTAAAACAGTACTTTGAACTTTTACTGTGTTCCCTGATGCTCTACATAAATTTCATTGCAGAGGGAGAAAAGGAAAAAAACAACCCTAAATATGACCTCTCTAAATTAAGAGAACTGCATGTTTTAAGTGTTCACTGCTGTCCTTACACGTACTTTGTTCTGATGTTCAACTTGAAGCTGAAGGAACTGTGTAGCTTGGCCCTGGTAATCCCAGCTCGTTAGGAGTGCCTTAGGACAACTCAAAAGTCAGGTGTTCAGGATGAGAGCAGAAAGATGTGCAGGTGTCATGTGCCCAAAGTATTAGGGATTGCCCTTGGCTGGGTACCCTGGCTTGGCACCTATATAGTGGAAGTCAGGTGGGCAGAGCAAGAGGAGGCAAGCTGAGCAGTAAACAGTTTGGGAGAACAGACAAGTGTATCTGAATGTAAGTAAATTTGAATTAAAATGTAGTTTTGGCCATTTATTCAGAGACTGTGGGAGGCTGGTTTTTTGTATTGGAGGGCTCAGTGGTGTAAATCCCTCCTGGAAACAGGCAACTCAAAGAATTGGTGGGTAGTCCTTGCTGCTGTTGAGTTGGTTTTGGGGTGTGTGTTGCCCATCTGCTTCTCCCCCCACCCAGGGCTTTGAGGATGCAAATATAAATACATAAATTTTGTCAAATAAAGCATTAGTACTTGACTGTAATGCTGTGGTAAACGTTTCCCATGGTAATTCACAGAGTGCTGCCGTCAACTTAGATCAAGCTTTAGCAAACTGTGCTGTGAGACTTGCTAATAACATTTTCTCTTCTAGGCTTCAGTAGCCAAAGATGAGTCGTGGCTTTTCAGAAAACAATAACTTTCCATATGACAACAATCAAATGGTTTTGGACATGATCCTGTGTTCCCTAATTGGTGTTCCTCAGCCTATCAACTGGGACAGTGTGGCAAGGCTAGTTCCAGGATACACATCCAAAGAGGTGAATTTACTAATAAAAGAATCCATATCCTTTAAGCAGTACTTTTGGAAGAAGAAAACATCTTTGGGGGAGGGAGAGGAATTGAAGTTACGGGATTTTTGTTGTTGTTAAGTAATTTATATCTAAGAAATCAAAAAGTTAAATGAGCAGCAGCTTGAAAAAAAAAGTTTTCTACTAAACTTGAACACTGAAATTAAGAAATACATTTTGCATTTTATTTCATTAGAACTGATATAGATTAAGAACAAAAACTACTAGAAAGTAAAAATTAAGAAGTGGAATTAAAAAATAAAAGTAGTTGTGCTAACATATTTCAAATTACATAGCTAAAATATTTATGGAAAGGATGGTAGTACCCACTGAGCTCATGTGGACTGTAGCATACTTACTAGCCAACCTGATCTATGCTTGCCATGATAATTCTAAGGAGGTGTGAGACACATCTCAGTTAGGTGGTTAAGAGTGCAGTTGCCTCTTGCTTCATCCTGCAAGGTGTGGATTTTCCTGTCTTTGGTTGGAAAATAATTGGAAGAACCTAGTACCCTTGTATAGTTAATCCTTGCAGACTGCTGAATTTCCTGGTGAAATGCTTACTTTAATAACAATTTTGCATTTTTCAGTTCTGAGGGGAAGTAAGCTAAAAGAGGACAGTGTCTTTTGCCCTTGTGATTCAGCAAAGCTGGAAAAAAACAAGTCAATTGTCCTTATTTTTTTGAAAACTTAATCAAATGTGTCAGCTCACATTTATAGCATTGCTACTGGGCATCACCCTGACCTCTTACTTAGAACATCAAAAGTGAATGGTTGGGAGTAGAAGCTTCTGTGGAATGTTACTTGTGCTTGGAAAAGCACTTGGGTAGGGTACTCTATTGTTTACCTTTCAGTCTGCAGACAGTAGAATGCACATTAAGCAAATAAAATAATTATAAAGGTATTGGAGAGCTCTCCGCATTAAGATAATATGATTAATTAGTACATATCTGGTTGCTCTGTTTCAAAAGAAGAAATTGTTTTAAATATGTGTAGTCCCTGTTTAAGGCAATTAAGTAAATGTATACCTGTGCTTTTATGTATGTGTTATATAGAGTGGTAGCATTACAAATCTGAGACACTACCTTGATATCAGAAGGATGTTGCTGCGTGCATTTCTGTAATTGCATGCAGCAATGTCAGTTAGCTCCATCCAAAATAAATAAATAAAACCAGCTGCCTGAATGGAACTTGACAAGCTGTGTCACAGAAGGGATCCTCTGTAGAATAAAGTAGATTTAATTGTATGTGTGAATTACACCTGTGTTAGGGTTCTGCTGCACCAAACCCATAATTGTCATTGTTACCGTGCAAATTTACAAAATGGAAAGGTTTTCTTGTTCATCAAAACAAGGAATGGAGAGATAATAGAACTGCAGTGGAAATCACCAGACCCTTTTGCCCAAATCAGAATGCAAGACATAAAGTGAAAGAATAATAATTATGAACCAATTACTTCTAGTAATATTTGACAATGTTTATGTTAAAAGAACTGTTTACAAAGAGAGAATTTAAACTCTCCCTATAATTTTGCCTTTTGAAGATCGGGCTTAAAATAATAAGGTTTAAGAAAGTAAGGTGAGATTTTTTTTTTTCCCTTTTTTGAGTGTTTAATTATGGTAATTCTTACTTATTTTACTGTGTATTTATGTACTTTCATGATACCACTACCTAAAGCGGAAGGAAGGAAGCGTTACATGTTTTATATCAATAACTGTTTGTGTGCAAAAGATGCCATGAAATACAATATCGGTTTCAAATTACAGTTGTTAAAGATTTACCGAAAGCTACTGCTTCATAATCCTATCATTTAACCTTGTGACAGTGCGCAAAAAGGTTTGATGAACTAAAAAGCAGTGGAAGTTCACCTGTTGACAACCAGTACAATCCCCTGATGGCCGCTGGTGGGAGTCCTGTGGAAACTTTAGCTACCTACATCAAATCCTCCTTGCTCGATGCACAGACAGAGTTTCAGGAGCCTGCTATTGGGCAAGATTCCATTACTATAACTGGTACGTTTTCAGTCGTTCTGAAATACATTGGCTTTGATTATAATCAGTATGTGCATGCTTTTCTGTCCTGATTATAATCAGTATGTGCATGCTTTTCTGTCCTGAGCGGTAAGTCCACCCAGAAATAGTTGTTCACCTTTGAAACAGAAAATTAAGTGCAAATATAATGCCTACATGAGGTCACTTCCATTTACTTTAGATAAGAATCGATGTTTCGTTGTTTTTTTTAATAGCTTGTCCTTCCAAAAGGCATAAATCCTTACACTGAATTGTCTGTTCAGGATTTTTGATGGGAAGAGGAATTTCTCTCCTGTTGTCTCCCCAGTGTTGTACTGTTAAACCTACAGACATTTGCAATCGCTTTAAGCTCTGTTATTAAAATAACTAGAAAGTTTTAGGTAGAAAAGCTGCAGAAAGCTGAGAAGGGGATCCCTTGAGGTCAGACCCTTCTCTCCCAGCTGAAAGCTGTGTGTTTGCTATGCTGCTCGGTGACAAGACAGCTACGTAGGACTATAGTGTAGCTACTTCATCATTGCAAGACTGTCTTGCAATGATATATAATGTGTCTTAGTCAATTGTGTGTCCCAGTAATAATTTGGCAGGAGGGGACCAGTCCTAATAGTTGTATTTCAATCACAGCACAATTAAATATTTCACATTTCCTTAAGTACTTCTCCTGTAAGAAGTTTTAATTAACTGTGTGATAGTTATTCTCTGATTTTCATTGTAGACTGAGATGTTTTCAGCACCGTGTAGGACTTGGTAAACATGTTGCATGACAAATTTGCTTCGGTAATGAGTAAACAATTTCTGTGTTTAAAAATCAAGATGATAGTGAAGTTTTTAAAGAAAATGTTCTCTGTTACAATGTCCTTCACAGTGCTGCAGCTTTCTAGTCGCTGTTCTCTTTGCAGAAGAAAAACAGCCCTTTGACCTTTGCTGGAGAACAAATAAAACATTTTTAATAACTAATCAAGAGATGGTATTTGAAAACTGTATTTTGAGTATCCAGACTGAAAATGTTTCCAATCAGCTTTCAATTATATACTTGCTACATGTGTGAAGTGGAATAAATGCTTCTTGCACCCACGGGTGGCTACTTAGAAGATTAGTAGCTTCCCAGTAGGCAGTTAACAAGCTAACTCTGCTTATAGAACTCTTCAGACAATTAGTGCGTGTTTTCTTTTTAACAGTGTAACACATGTAGTAAGTATTAATGCAGTTAAGTACCCTAATGTTTCCTACTACCAGATCCTATCCTGAGACGTCTCTGTTTTCTTTGCAACTTTGGATAAATAATCTTCCTTGTTTATATGTAATTTGTTGCTATGAAATTAGGATACTTAATCTTTGTCTTTGGCTTGAGTGAACTCAATATCTGTGAAGTACTTGTGTATTTCAGAACTGGGGATTTCAGAAAAGCGTGTTTGTAAATGTTTTTTTAATCAATTATTTCCTAGTAGATTTACTTACATCTGCTTATTGTTAGGATCAAGAATTTTGGGCCTATTTGGATTTGTTAGTAGACATGCATTACAGCAAGAAAAGGCAATCAGACCATGTTCATTTTGAGCTGGAATCTGGTTTTGGCTTCATTATAAAAGTTCATTTATTACTTGCTAATTAAAAGGCAAACTGCTGTTAAGTCATTCTGAATGCATGTTATAGCTGTAAACAAGCATATAGGATAGCCTTTTACCCAGAGTATTTACTATTAACTTTCAGAAACTGAACAGGGGGTGGGAAAAGATAGGAAGAAATGTGTAGTGAAGTCCATACATCCTTGGCAAGTCCTGTCAGCACTATTTCCTTCTCTTTAATAAATAACTTCACTGTGTTCAAAATAAACTTGTTTAATATTTGCAGACAGAACTCTTCCATGTCATTTCATTCCCCAGGCTCTTCCTTTAGAATCCTCACCTTACCTTGCATTCAGAGTCTAGGGCTCCCAGCTTGGCTGTTTGGATGCTAGCACGTGTCATCTGCCTGCAGTGGCATGGATGCCCCTGAAGCTGTGGCTGACCCAGCCCCTCCCAAGGTTTTACTAGGGTCTGTCTAGTAAATCTTCCCCTTTTATTAACTGTGTTCCCTCTGTTGTGGCTTTACCAAGGCTTAACTGTGCAAAGCCTTAGGCTATAGCTTTGGAGAGTTTTATTTCTTCTGCCTCTGGTGTGGTGACTTTGCTTTCCTGAAGGACATAAGTGCTGTGTTTTGAACTGTATAGCGCTTCCAGATCACTTTCGGTGTCAGTCTGCTGTAGTTATTGAGCTGTAAGATGAAGAGGTCTTAGTCTTCTTCAGAAGAGTACAGCCTCTCACATTAAGTAAGGGGGAGAAGATGCTTCTGGAACTCTTTTCCTAGAAATCTGAGAGCAGAGAGTAATCACGAAAAATCATGACCTTGTGAGTTTTCAGCAGTGGAAGACAGATGTGTGCCCTTCCATTATTTAAAAAAAGATAATGATCTTCCTGATTTAGGAGTAAGATTATCGAGGTTTCAAATTGCAGCCATCCATTCATCACAGTCAGAAAGTTGTCTTAACCCTCGACCCAGAAGTCACTGGGTTTGGTGAGCAGACTTCCTGGGTTTCACTGGGTTTTGTGTCCAGGTGCCGCGGCGTGCAGTGCATTTGTGAAGATAACCTATTTGAACTGAAGCACGGCTGCCCTTTATTCCTGCAATAAGCTACCTGAAGTCGCTGCAGGACTAGACAAATGTCATGGTCTGCCTTCTTTGAGCATTGTTTTATATAATTTGCTGCTTTAAGCCATATGTGCGAGAAACTTGGCAAAAACACGCCTTAAGAGACGTCTGTGCTTCGGTTTGGAAGCAGCTTATTTCCAAAGCTAACATGTTATGGCCAAAAACCAGAGTTAGTCTCAGGTGGTTATGTCCTGGCAGCAAAGCTTCCTGAAAACAGAAGTATTGATGTGACAGCGTCTTAAGACCCTCATCTCTCAAAGCAGATGAGGAGAGCTGAAGGAATGGATTGCATTCCCAGAAGGAGATGCAGGAGGTTCTGTGTGACTCTTACTGCTCTGTATTGAGACAGGACCCATCTGGGTTTGTAGCCAAGTGTCTGGGCAACCCAGCAATGCTGCTGGTCTCAGTTTCCAGTGCATGGCATTTGGGGCAGGAATTTGGATTACCTAGTAGCTCTTATAGTAGCAGACTTGTTGCTAGTTGTGTAACACTGCTCCACCAGGAGAAGCCCTACTTCAGATGTAGCTCCAAGATGCTGAAGAGCAAAATGTCAGGCATTTTTATCCTAATGCAGCCTTTTTTCCTTACATTTAAGGAAGGCCCAGCACAACGTCCACAAGGAATTGTTCTTCGGAATCTGAGAAAGGCCCTGTGCATAAAGGGGGAGAAAGCACTGATGAAAGTCAGGGGTAAGAGGATCTTTGGTGTTTGTGATCTAGGGGAACATAGAACTGACAGAAAGATGTCTAAATTGCTCGTACTTTTCTGCTGTCAGAGAGAAAACAGCCACGTCACAGTTTTTCATACAATCACATCCCTGCTTTCCATACTGTACAAGTACACGTAGAATAATGCGTGTTTGAAATCTAATGGCAAGAGTCTTTCTGTAGAGACGGCATTTACTGAGTGTGGCTTGGACCTTTTCTTAAGAAACAGACCTTTTAATGAACAATAACAAAAATCTAATTTCCACAGATTAAAATTGCTGTTGTCTGCTGTTACTGTCCCTGGTGCCTCAGTAACCTGGCATATATAGCTGCCTATTTTTTCAAGAAAATTAAAAAGGGAGAATAAGTGAGTTCTCTGTGTAATGCAGGTAGTATCCCATAACAAACTGCCGACAAAACTGGGGACTGGAGCTAGAAATTTTCTTTCTCTTGTCCCTTAACAATTAAATTGCAATGTGTCAGAGGATATGCATTTGTGTTCTTCACCTGACGATGCTATCTGACAATAGTTTCTGTTAACAGTTTGTGTTAATAGCTACTAACATCAATTTGTCCTCCTTCTTTTAATAAAGACTTGTTAGTGGCATCAGTGTTGCACTGTGTGATCCAGATTTGGAGACAAGATCTCCGTTGATTGGTTTTGATGTTCTAATTGGCTTACGGTCCTAACTTGGTTTGTGGCTTGTTTTTCTTTTTGAGGCCAAATATGGTGATTCATGTGTGCGATGAAGCAAAAAACCTCAAAGAAGATTTTGTGTGTCCTCGGGACCTTTTGATTTCAGAAATGAAATACTTTGCTGAATACCTGTCAGTGGATGCCCAGCGCTGGGAGGAGGTGGACATTTCGGTGCACTGTGACGTTCACATCTTTGACTGGTTGATAAGATATGTTAAAAGGAACACTAAAGATTCTGAAGCTAATGAAATGCCTGCTTTAGGTAAAAGAAAGCTTGTGGCTCATTTGTTTTAGGTTTGTTATGTTCTGTGCTAATGGAAGATTAATGTTTTTGATACGAGTCAGCCCCAGTCTCTTTGTTTCCGACTGTTGCGCTGAAGCTTGTCATTTGTTAGGAAAGTGTTGAAATGGAGACCCTCTGGTCATAGTAGCAGATGTCTCTGATTTCTCAACAATGACAGTTTTGAGGAAACATACTGAGAGTTGTAGCAGTGAAAAAGGTCTAATATATTTTGGGATGTGGTGTTTTTAATTAAGATTCTTCAGACCTCTTCTGAACTAGAACACGGGGAGTTTTAAAGTACTGATGATTGTTGGGTTTTGTTCTGTTTACCATCTGCTCCCCATCGCTACAATTGTTTTCCAAAATCTCAATCCGATCTGATACAATGGTAGAAGAACTTTTGCCTTTATGTATTTGAGGCAATTTTTTAATCTTTTAGTGAGCTTTTGCTACAATTAAAAAAAAAAAAAAAACCCAAACCAAGAGAACAGTTATAAAACTTGCAATGCAGAGGTTACCTTTACGCAAAATCTCAGCCTGGGTATGATGGCTACAAATGGAAGTTAATCTTGTGTAATTGTTTAGTCATTGTATCCCTATGAAGCCACATTTTCCAATTCTTATAAATTCCAGTTTCTTATAGTGGTACTGCGACCACCTAAATGATAAACCAAAACTTTGTTTCTTAAGAGATGGGAGATGCTCTGCATCTTGGAAAATGGAATGACCATTTGATGGGTAAAATAATACTTAAAATAGATACTAAATGTGCAGAAGGAGGGATGTGATACAAAATTAGAAGTAATTTATCTTAAAAATGCTTTTTTGTTGTTGCCTTTTAGAACCATCAAATGTCATATCAATTCTTATTTCTTCAGAGTTTTTGAAGATGGATTCATTAGTAAGTATTAAGAAAGAAAGACCCTTTGCCATAAGGGCACAGTAAATTACCGGATGTCGAAGAGTGAGTGTGTTACACTTTGGCTGTTATGTAAGCATGTGATGCAATGAGAACATTTTGAGATTTCTACCACCTTTCTTACTCAACATAGTAATCTAATTTGCAGAATCTCAAAGCAAGAAAACTTAGAGTACGTTATTTCTTGCCTTCTGATGACTGATCTAGAGTAACAACAATATCTGACTTCTGACAGGTTTTATCCAAAAAGATTACAAAATCAATTAATACCTTTTAGTTTATGTCCTTTTTGCACAAATGACACTTCCACAATTTGGGATCTGGTTCTCCAGCTCTGTATAAGTAACATCTTCTGACTGGTTTGTTACAGTGTTTGTGAAAAGTTCTGTCATTGGGATGACGCACAATTAAATACACAGTGAACATAGCTGTTTGAGATCTAGGCAATATGATGTAGAAGGTGTACTGTGGTTCTCTTTTTTTTTTCTTTTTTTTTTTTTTTACAAGGAATTGGTAGGTACTGCTTGTTGTTGAAGATGAAATATTTGTGGAGTTGTTTGGTATGTAGAAACCTTTTGCAGGAGAACAGAAACTCAGTTGTCACAGAATGGTCAGGGTTGGAAG
>NW_010267864.1:0-2633 GCF_000690775.1 Eurypyga helias
CTACCAAAAGCAACCGGGGCTGTTGGGACGGGGCGAGGTGTTTTAGAGGGGGACCCGGACACTAGTTTGAAATTCCCATCCTGCTTTTCCAGCCCCTCCCGCCCCGGGGGTGCAGCGGGGACGGCCCCGATGCTATGGGAAGAAATGAGCGGGGGGGGGTGTCACTAAGTTTGGGGTGCTTGTAAAAGGATGCTGTGTAGGGGGTAGAAAGAAAGGTGGTGTGTGTGTCCCACCACCTCTGAGTGCCTGTGGGGCAGAGGGGAATGCAGCTCTCCCTGGGGTGACAGAGCAGTAGGATGGAGGGTGCGCTCCCCCCACCCTCCCCAGCCTCAGATACTGCCTTTGGCTGTTCCTTGTGGATGTAATTAGGGTTCAGAAGTCTACACACACACACACACTTCCTAGCTCGGGTATGGGGTTTGGCACATCTCCCCTGCCTCAGTTTCCCCCATCAGGAAGGGAAACAGCAACAGGAACAGATTTTTCGCTAATGGAAAAACACCCCCTTTTGCAGCCAATCCTTTTCTGAGCCTGCCCACCTTTGCTGGTCAGTTATGGGGGGCTCCAAGCTCCTTTTTCCCCACCCAGGGCTCTGCCACCTCAACCCAAGTGCCATGGAAGGGCTGCCTCTGCCTTGCCCCTGTCATGTTTCTGCCTGGCCTTCGCTTTTACTCTCTGCAACAGAAGGGCTGCTGCACCCCAACCCCACTACAATGCAGACCATGGGGGTCGCCCTGTTCCCCAGCATCCCTGCAGTCCCCATACCCCTCTGCTGCAGCTGAGACCCACCAGGCAGGATGTCCTGTCTGCTCAGCCCTCTGCCTGTTCCCTGTCCCCTGCCAGGCTAAGCCCAGTTGTCCACTCTGTCCCCTGGCAGTGCAGCTTGGATGAGGGCTGGTGCAATTTGTCAGCACCCTCCGAGGGTAAAAACCTCCCCCGCTTTGCCCTGTGACCTCCCTCCTCATCCTCAGTGAGGTCTTGGGCACAGTAATGCCTGCAGAACCCAAGTTAATGAGTCATTAATTAATTAGGGACCCACTTAATATGCACGGGGAGTTGTTTGTTTCCTTTAGCAGCCCCGTCTTTGGATGAGATCCCAGCTCTGCAAAGCCTCCAGCCTCGTCTCCCAGCTGATAATAGATAATACAGATATTTCAGCACCAGCCAAAGCAGAGTCATCATCATTAATACACAGTCCTCCCTGCTACGCAGCGGAGGTCGCCAGTCAACTCCAGGGAGTGCCTGGGGCTCATCCCTCCTGGCTTTCCTTAGGCTTTGCATGGCCAGGCGAGAGCAAACCTACAGCTAATCAACAGGTAAATGGGCTGGAGAGGTGCACCCTGCACCCTGACCACCCTCCAGGCACCTTCCCAGGGAGCCCTGGCTTTCGAGGCGCTACGATTTTTGCTCTGCCGTGCAGGCAGGTTTTGGCATCTGTCAAAGTAGCTTCGTTCTTCCTCACCCCCCCTCCTTCCCTTCCTCCTCCTCCCTCAGCCATCAGCTGTCAGCTGGCCCTGGCGCTCGCCAGACCCAGTGTTAGAGCTGGATTGAGCCTGAGCCCTGGAAAACCCCAGCTCCAAAGGTTTGGGGTAGTCAGGGATGGAGAGACAGGGTGTCTTCTTGCCTGCTACCCCTTTGACCTTGCCTTGATACTCCCATCCCCACCACCTCCTTTCCGTGCAACTGATTCACATGGGTTGTTTCCTTGGCCAGGGCAGGATCAGGGACATGAGCGTGAGTCACAACTGAAGGTACCTTGCGGAGTTGATCTGCAACCCGTGCCTTCGATTGCCGAGGACTGATGCCTTCTCTCAGCCAGGACCGGGGCACAAACCAGGCTGAAAAGTCCCCTTGAAACCCCTACCTGCTCCACTCCACCCCACTTTTCCTTCCAGCCTTGTCAGAGCCAGGGCTGAAATACCTCTCTGCGAAAGTCTGAAGATGCATCAACAGCCACCCTCCATCAGCGAATGTCAGGCCGTGAAAGGGAAGGGGGCGGTGGGGGAAGAGGGAGAGACAAATTTTGCGATTCATTCCCACACAGGGTGATTCAGAACAAGATGCTTTGTAATTACGCATCCCTGATGGAGACTCCTTCTCTCTCCACCACCACCCCAGAGAAAGGCTAAAGCCATGCCTGGGTGCCAGCATCCCCCAGGAGCCCAGCTCCGGGAGCAGTGCCTGTGTCTGTGCCATAGTCTGAGCTCTACATAGGCTAAAGGCTAATTTTTTCCTACGATGTGAAGCAAAGTGCTGATAACCAGCATTGAGGGGGGGTCACAAGGAGCTCATGGCCTCCCCAGGCATTGCCTCCAGCCCTCACACAAGCGGTAAAGCAAACAAGGAAAGACCTTTCCCCCTCCCCCCGCCCAAAAAAAACCCCACACAACCAAAAAAACCCCCCAAAAAACCCAACTCTTGAAGGGAACGGAGGAATGCAAGGAGCTGGGATGCAAGCAGATTCATGCCCAGGGCAGGCAGCTGCCTATCCCTCTGAGACTTTGTTTGCCAACATCGCAGGCTGAGGAGTCCCGGACCCCAGGGCTGCCCGCGAAGGCATCGCGGCTTCGCAGCACTTTGCATTTCAGCCCCGGCTGGCTCTGCAGCTCCCCCATCGCGATCCCCTGCTCCCC
>NW_010267864.1:2649-4193 GCF_000690775.1 Eurypyga helias
CTCCTCCCCCAGAAACCACCCCCCCCCCCCGTCTCCTTTCCCCAGGACACAAATCCGTTTCCCCCTCCGCATCCTGCAGACATCAATATTTTCCACCACCGCTTGATGTTTGCCCACAGGACCTGCATGCACGAAAGTTAAAACTTCCCATGGCAGGGAGCGATTATGCTCTATTAGTCCAAATTGCAGAGTGGAGGGGGGTGAAAACATCCTCTGGATGCTGTTTCCAGGGACAAAAAGCAGAGGAGCGGGTACCCACCTCTGCCCCCATCCCTGCCTTCCCTGGGGATGGAGAGAGACACCCCCCCTGCACTCGAGGTAAAGCGCAGCCTGGAGAAGTCATGTCCCCCCTCTCCCTCCCCTCCGAGGAAGAAGGAAGGATGGCTGGGAGCCCCTTACCTTGCACAGTTCCCCAGGTTTTATATCCTCCTTCTTCCCTTTGTCAAATTCCAAATGGAAACCAGCAACATATCCAGGGGTAACCAGCCCAACATTGGGCAGTGCGTGAAGTCCAAAAAGGATGGCAGAGCTCTCTCTCCCTCTGCTCCCTCTACTCTTGCCTCTACATATATATATACATACACACTTATATATATATATATATGTATATATCAAATGGAAAAGGGGAACAAATATTCCTAAAAGAAATGGGGGTGGGGAGGGAGAGGAAGGGAGAACCTTTGGTGTCTCTGCAGACAGGCAGGTGGAAGAGAAAAGCTGAAAATAATTGAGCCGTTTTTTGAGGAATCCTTAGGAGAAGGGAAAAACACAATTAAAAGCCAGTAAATCATTAGATCCAAGCAATCAAGTCTTCTCCTTTAAAAAAGAAAAAATATACAGCAGGGTTCAGAGTAGCTTTCCAAGCGGCGAAGAGCAAGAATGGTCTTCTTCAGAAAGATATGTTTGTTTAAAATCCACTCGTCTGCTTTTCGTTCTTTCTCTCTCTTCTCCCCCCACTTTTTTTTTTCTTTTTTTTTTCTTTTTTTAAATTCTGCTTCTGAATCTCTCTCTGTGAAACTAGATCCAGTCTTTGTAGCCAGGGGCTGCATTAAGGATTACATCAGGCTTTTATAAGCTTTCCAGATCACACATTAGAGTGAGAGAGAGAGAGAGGGAGGGAGGGAGGGATGGGAGGGAGGGATAAAATGCACACACACACATACACACGCACACGCACGGATCGGAGCTTTGTAAAACAGGCAGCTATAGGCAAGGACCCTAACTGCCACGGTATCGCATCGGGCATGCTCCGCTAGCCTATAGGAGGGCAGAATGGATGGATGGATGGATGGATGGATGGATGGATGGATGGATGGATGGATGGATGGAGCGGAGGAGCCAGCGAGAGACGGAGTGTGTTGGCGACCAGGCAGCGCAGCCTCCCCGGGACAGCTTAGCCCTAAACGGGGAGCCAGCAGGTGAAGAGGGAGCCGGGATGGTGATGGTGGGGATGGCAGGGGTTCTGCTACCCTGCAAAAAAACCCTCCCAAACCCGCGGGAGGTTCAGCGCGGGAGAGGTGCCTGTCGCCCGCAAAGGGATGCGC
>NW_010267865.1:0-1143 GCF_000690775.1 Eurypyga helias
GGCCTGTGGTGTGACAAGCCGGCGTGTGTGCAGGGAGCTGTGGGGAGCATGCGGCACCGCTGGGGTCATGGGAGAGATTTGGTTAACTGTACTCCCTCTGCACAGTCTGGTTTAGCACGAGTGGCCCAGCATTAGCAGCTAAAGCAGCTGGAGCCTTACGCCGCAGGAGCTCACCGCGCGGCAACTTTCAAAGAGAACTCGCTGAATTCAGCAGAGACGAGCGGATTGAAGAAGATAGGGCCCAAGGAAGCAATTCCTAGGGAATGAAGTGTCTTCAGAAGGATGCCAGACTAGTGACAGTAAAAACCAGTAAGAAATCACGAGACCACTGACCAGAATTAAGTGATTGGACTTGGGGATGGGGTGATGGGAGGACGGGTGTAGCTGAGAGGAGTGAAGTGGGGTAGGGGTCCCTCTTCGTGGGCACCCAGCTCAAGCTGGAACTGAAGAACTAATGAAAGACTAATTGGAAACCTTCCCTCAGACTTGGTATTCTCAGCGGGATCCTAGGGCTGAGCCCTGTTACAGTGGCTGGCATGCGTAAACCCATAGCACTGTCCCTGGGGACACTTCTCTGGCCCCAGTGGCACCCCAAAGCCCGGGGTGTGCTGCACCCGTGGGCTCCCTGACACTGCTGAGGCACCTGCCTTACAGACCCCTTCAAAATTACCTCCCACTATTGCAATGCCTTTCTTACCCGAGGCTCCTCAGACACCCCTGGCACGGCTGAGCTGTCACTGGGTGGTTTTGCAGCCACGCCAGCCCCTTCAGCTCTGTCTGCCTTCCCTGAGCTTTAGCCCTGCGCTGACCTGCCCCGGGCTGGCTGTGGGCCCTGAGGCATCTTTGCCTTTCTCCAACCACTTGGACCAGTTTTTCTGGGATGTGCGGGCAGCCGGCGTCATCCCATAAAGCCCAAACGACTGGTGGTGAAAACATAATTGTGCCCTTGCTCCCTTTTCTGGCGCGGCCTGGTTTTGTCACGGGTTGTTGGTGGCTTCCGTGGGCTCAGGGAGGCAAAGGACTTGACCCGCACAGCCCACAGGGCCGGAGGGGGTACAAGGCAGCCGGGCACGGTCCCCCCGGGCCTGCCCTGAGGATCGGTGCGGGGAAGCCATCGCGGTGCTGGGAGCGGGCAGCGGCCAG
>NW_010267866.1:0-449 GCF_000690775.1 Eurypyga helias
TTTACCTAGATGCTGATGAAAATAAATAGGAAGCATTTCTGTTGGGTTTTTTTCCCCTCTGCATCCCACAAGCAGGCTTAACATTTTTTTTTTCCTTGTCTGTTAAACGCACAGGTTTCCACTTTAATCTAGTGGTTAGTTCAAAGCTGTTAAACTTAAAGGGCAATTTCTGGCTAAAAATATAAATTGCTCAGTTGAAAGCAGCATTCTTACCTTTTTTTTGTTTTTTTCTCCTTTTTTACCCCCACAACAAATAACAAAAGCCTTAAGAATTGAGTTTATTCAGGCCCCTGCTCCACTCATTGGGGACCAGGGTATTCCAGCTCCCCCGTTACTTCATATATCCCACCGCATGCGAGTTCAGTAACTCAGTGGAGTAAACTGGGGATTAACTGGGCTCTTTGCATTTACCCAACACAATTAAAGACTGGGAGGCGAGCTGCTGAACG
>NW_010267866.1:994-5012 GCF_000690775.1 Eurypyga helias
GCGGGACGACGTGGCAAAAGAAAAGCCGGTAATTGCTCCTGACTTCTACACGGAGCCACATGTGCGGGGCTTTGTGCGCCGGGCAGCGGTGGTTAATATAGCGTCTTTCACCTGAAACAAATGAGGTCTAATTAGATTAATCTGTAAATCAGTGCTCACCAGTCGTATGATTAATGAGCGCTTTGCATTTCTCAAAGATCAGATGAATGGATTATTTGAAAGGATTTAATAGGAAAGAATAGATTTCCTCATCTGTGACAGGGGCTGGCGGGGAGCTCACGTCGTCCGCACGAGCCTTCCAAGGGGGACAGCGGAAGCGCAGGTGAAGAAATTGGAGGCCTAATCCTAATCCTTTTTTTTTTTTAAGGAGCTGAACTTCTGATTGTGCGAGCGTCAGCTGGACACTCTACAGCTGTTCTGCAACCATGTTGTCAACATTATTTACCGAACTAATGTCATGATAATGATGGCATAAAGTATGGGGAGAAAGCATGCGGGCAGAATGGCCATACATACTTAATGATTTTATTCTCCTGCCTTCAAAATCAGGAGGAGCCGAGCTCGTCGCGGCAGACGTGTCGAAGCAGCAAGCGCGAGCTGTCTGCGTAGGATCCAGCGACGACCGTACGCGGCAGCAGGCACTCAGAAGTAAAAGAATTCATTTACAAATGGTTTTCAGGGTTCCCACCAGATGGAAGAGCCGCAAAGTCACACCAAGAGCCCTCCTTCCCGCGCGTTTAACCCTCGCGCCGGTGCAGGACTGCGGTCGGCTATAAAAAATCATCAGCCAAGGCCCTGTTCGGAGTTCAGGTTTGCAAATGGTTACTTTAAACCCCAAACACCTGTATTTTTACTGCTGTCTGGGATGGACTGCAACATCACGTGCAGGAGGCAGATGTGTAACCGGAGCCTTCCGAACTGGTTCAAATTATAAACCCATTGCTTGAGAAGAAAGGGAGGGGGCTTGGGAATGCGTTTTTAGGGAAAGCTTTTATTTCGAGATCAAACCTGAAGCTTTAAAGAGTTTCTTCGTGTCACCTTTTGCTCCTGCTGAGCGCTGGTTCTCTCTCCAGTGAGTCCCACTGCCACATGTAAACCTCCCAATTAATTTCCGAAAGCTGAGGAAAGCCGAGGGGGATCGGGCCCCGAAGGTTATGCAGCCAACCGTTCATTTATTTTCCCTCAGGGCATTGCTGAGCCCAAGCCCGCTGTTGCTGCAATTGTTCCCGCTGGGACAGGGATCCCAAAACCATTCCCAGTCTGATCAGGTGAAAAGCATGATTTTTCATGAGCTGTTTGGGTAAAACCAGCTGATGTACAAGGAATTTTTCTGTGTTAAGAGCAGCAACACCCCCGTGTCCCATTGGGAAGATGTTCAGGACACTGCGTGGGGTGGTAGGGCAGGCTAAGGCCCCAAATCCTGGCTTCCATGGCTGGGTATGGGGAGGAGAAGGAAAGGCAGGAGATAGCGGGGCAGTGTTGGCTGGGGATGGGGACGGCTGTGCTCAGGGGGTGCAGGAAGGGCTGTGCTTGGCCTCACCGATCCCGGGATGCACAGCTTCCCAGAAAGGCTTTATCTCTTCATGAATTGAATATTCCAGGGGCCTGAGAAAAGCAGCAGGGACGAACTTGGCCAGGCTCCGGGCCTTTGCGCAACACCGTTATAAAACATTCCTTGTGCTAGGAGACGAAGTTCGGATGTGTTCCTAGAGCGAGCCATAGCATCCCTCCCGCTCTTTTTTCACAGGAAAGATCTAAAATCCATGGATGCACACAGTTTTTATCAGAGGAAGAACAAATTGTCCTTGGGGAGATGAGCAGCCCTTTTTCTCCAGCCCTCCTAGAAGCCCTCAGCTGCCTACTTGGAGCTGCGAGGTGGGGGCCAGGCTGCACTTTGGGGACAGAGCCTGAGAATGGCTTTTGCTTACGGCTTTATCCCAAACCCAAGCTGCCACAACATGGAATCAGGCTTTCGGAGCATCGTGGCGGAGTGGCAGGGCCGTCCCGGCAGCGGAGCAGCGATGCTGTAGGAGAGGGACCGCTTGCAGCAAGGAGCCACCTCGCTCCTGCTGACCCTGCCTGGGGAGCGGGGCCGTGCTGGACCCCCTGTCCCCAGCCCCAGACAGACCTGAGCTCTTATCAGACCTGCTCCGGAAGGTCCCCACACGTGCCAGAGCTCTTACACAAATGATCCACTTCAGCCAATGCTGCCAGCCCCTTTGAATGTCTCTATATCCTGCTCCAACAAGATTTCCAACTGCACACACCACCCCACTCCCAGCCCCCCTGGCCCAGTTTATTTAGTAATATTGCACAGACCATAATAGGAAGAATTTCCTTTTCATCCCAGCCCTTTCAATACCTTTTGGGATTATCCTGTGGCTCTGCAAAGTGACCTGACCTCCAGTGCATGGTGCCCCTTTTTTTTTATTTTCCTGCTTCCTTTTTTTCTTCCCCCTCTTTTTTTTTTGTAACTCTGAGCTCATTTGAAAATTCCAATTTCTATAATAATTTGATGCAGCTGCTAAGATGTTCTTTTCCTTTTGATCACTGTTATTAATGATGTGCTGTAACATATGCAACGCTAGCAATCCCGGCTACTATTTCTTACAAAGATCATTTTGTACTTCCCCCTTGTTCTCTCTCCCCGCTCCCTCCCCCCGCCCCGGCTCTGATGAAGCTCATATGTTTTAGGAAGTTCATCTCCGAGTTATTAGTCTAAGAATTAGGAAATGTGTGGGCAGCTCCGCTGTGGTAAAAAAGAAACTGGAAGAAGAAAACATTCCCCTTTATTCCCAAAAGAAGGATATCAGCTTTGTTATTTGGTCCTGAGTTTACCGTTCTCTATTTTATGGTTCACAATTAATGTCGACTTTTGCAACTCTTATTTGCTTCAAAGTTTTGATTAAGCTGAGGTTTCCAGCCTGGTTTTTTTAATGGCTTAAATGCTACCAGACCAAATGATGACCTCAGGTATGTAAATGCAAATGCCAGGTAATTCCACGGGAGTCTGTGGATCCACCCCAGATTTATAACCCAAGTAAGATATGAAATTGAAAAGCAGGCGTCTTGATTTTCCTCATGGTATTCAAAACCAGCTCAGTTAAGATCAGCACATTGAAATCTGTACGAAGCAAGGGACAGGGATAATTTGGCCCTAAAAGCAGATTTAGAAGTTGTCATCATCCAGGCAGTATATAGGAATTTGGAAGGATGGTTTGTATTTTTAAACTGTCTCTCGTGGCCATCGAATGTAACTAAACACAGAAGGATCTTCGTCATTTAGGGATAGAATAATTTTAATTTTTTAAATCTGCCTTCTCTTATCCAAAATAATTTATATGTAGAATACACAAATCAGCAATTATTCACGCCAAAAACCATGCTGAAGGTGGGTCCACCCCAAGGAGGCAGGCGGCGTGGGGTGACCCTGCTACAGGCTTGGGTGCTCCCCTGTTGCACCCACTTGCCTTGGGGACACCCAGGATGCTCCGGGGGATGAAGAGGGGCAGGGTCTGGGGGTCTGCCTGCTGACCCAGGTCTGTGCTCAGGGACGTGTCTCCCTGCCCCACATCCCCCTGCTCTCCGTTTCAGCCCCACGCTGGGGGAGCAGAGAGAAACCCTGCATCTCCCCGCTCAGACTGCAGTGCCAGGACTGCCCCAGGCATGTGGAAGGGGGTCCCCAAGCCGGAACACAGCCCTTGGTGGCTCCTTCTAGGATGCGGCACACTCAGCGCCCTGTGCCAGCTGCTCGGGGAGTCTCTCCTGCCCGCACATGTGTGAACACGCGTGCACACGCGTGTGCGCCTGCAGATACATGTGCACAAGGCAACCCTTGAGGTGAGAGACTGGGGTGGGCGGAAAGGGAAGGCGACGAGCCTTGAGCGATTAACGCTGCTCTGAGCCTGCGGTGGAAATGGAAAAGGGGAGAAACACAGGAACAAAGCCCCGTACGCCGGTGGCATCGTTTGGCGATGGAGAGGACACCCCCCCAAGCCAGGATCCGGAGGTGATCGGG
>NW_010267866.1:5109-5464 GCF_000690775.1 Eurypyga helias
GACATGATGGAGGGTGCACGCGTTGACAAGCACAGCTAAAGAGCTCTTTATTCACGAGGCCGGCTGCAGAAGTTTCCATGCCCCACTTTACTCCCCCAGCACCCACTTCCCAAGTCAGAACGAAGCTCCCATGAAAAAATAAAAAAAAAAAACCAGGCTGAAATTTTTTTTCACCCCCCCTTTCTTCTTTTTTTTGGGGGGGATTTAATTGCTTCGCTATACGGGCAAAACAGGTGCTGAAATGTGAAACCCTACTGAGGGATTTCCTCCGATGAACAGCTCGGTGCTAGCACAGACCTAAAGTTAGCCGTGCTCCCAACGCCGCATGCTAAAACGGCTGCTCTCCTCTGGGAAA
>NW_010267866.1:5495-6295 GCF_000690775.1 Eurypyga helias
TCCGTACCGCTGAGTGTCAACAAAATAGCACACTGTCACTTTAAGAAAAAATAAACTAAAATATGAACTACCAAAAAACCCTGCCATTTCCAGCCTGGGCTTGATCAATGATTTTTCTATCTAATAAAAGGTTCACAAACCATCTGTTTTTCTCCCTAATGCCTTGCCCAAAGGTTTTTCGTTCCTATTTCAGGCTTGGGGCCAACTGACATTCCCCTCTTTTTTTTTTTTCCCAGCCTTGTAAACAAACCCTTCTCTCTTTTTAATCTTCCAGTGCTGTTTCCTACCCATCGTTATGCATATTCATTGCGAGTAAACATTTTTAGTGTCTACACTTAATCTCTTCCACTGGCAATTACTGTTCTATGCTGTTTTGTAATGCAGAAGGGCCAACGCTTTCCCTTCTAATAACAGCTGGGTCGCAGATGGGGCCTGCAGTCATTGTAGAAAATAAAAATTTACAAGATGCCAGTGGAATTTATTTCAGTTTTATGGAGTCACAGGAGGAACCTTTCTGTTATCCGCCTTCAGTGAAATCTGCAGGCGCAAGGCAAGCTTTTGACATTTAATCAAAGGGGGGTTCAGGTAGGGTCTGGAACAAGCCGAGGAAGAAAGCAGGTGGATCGTATTAGGCAATGCCATGGTTAATTTATTTAGAAGTGATTGGCTTCGATGTGCGCAGCCAATATTTGACATCGTGTATATATCTTGTTTAGCATCCCGCTTCTAAATTGTTACCGCTGTCGAGGCGCTGGAGCTGTCACCGCGGACTCAACCAGGTGTTTAGGAGGTACCGGTGG
>NW_010267867.1:0-19084 GCF_000690775.1 Eurypyga helias
ATTCTATGATTCTATGAAAATGAGTCTTCCACATCTCATTCCCTGTCTGCCTGTTGGACCTGTCTCAGGGAAGCTAGGATGCGATTCCACTGCTCCATCTCCCTCACAGTCCCTGATACTCCTCAACGTACTCGCCTCCTCCCAGAGCTCTGTCACTAAGCAGATGAGCTCCTCTACCTCGGCACACCTCCCACAGAGGTGCTAACCTCTGCCTTCTGACACAGGCAGTAGAGCAGGGCACATCCAGTGGCCTGATACCATTGCTCCAGGCCTAGTCCGCAGAGTTTTCTGCACCCTCCCAGCACGTCTTCCCTCTAAACTGCCATGCTAATGCCCTGTTTGCCTGCCCTGGTCAGTGGTGCTTCCAAGGGCCATTTGAATCTTCAGTGGTTGCTCTTGGCTACGCCCAAGCCATGCCACTCTTGCTAAGGAGAGCTTCTAGCTCCTGGTGGGACCCTACTCTTCCTTGGGTTTCCCTGGCTCTGGCAACCCCTTGCCTGCCTCAGTCTATCACCCAGCCAGAGAATTTACCATTGCATTCCTTGGTGACTCAAAAAAAGCTTTTTAAAGGAAAAAATAATGAATAATGTGTCAACAGAAGATATTTGAACAATGTACTTACTAGAGTTCAAGAACAATTTCAAAAACCAATAACCACATGCCAGCATCAGTGGTATAGAGATTTAGCTAGATGATCTTCCTCTTCCTTCTATCTAAGTATTTATAGGACTTTACAGAAGAGAAAGGTACTGTAGATATCAATTAAAACTTACAGCTAATAAATTCTTTGCAACTGTTGCACATCAGACTTCACCAGATGTTCATTCACCCGGGGAAGCTGCAACCTGCATAGTAACTAACTTGGACAGCTCCTGTTAAGATGTAACGTGTTGAGCATTTTAATGTGTGAGTCAGCACATGGCACATTCTTCAGATTAATCTGGTTCTGAGATGTGCATGAGGAATAGTCTCTCTGTTGTGGTTAAAGATGCCAGCATTAGTTCTTCCATCAGCATTAATTATTCATCTATCCTGAATATAAAGTCATGATATGTGGCATAAATAGCATTTCCTTTATAGCCCTGTCATCTGAGGATGTGAGCCTTTTCAAGTCCTATGTAACTACAACTATCTTGTCAGTTTGTATTATTGTATAATGCTTCTTTTCACTGAAACACATTGGCTAGTGCATCAAGAATCAAAAGACAAAAATGGAGTAGCCAAAACAGGTTTTCTCCTATTATTTTAAAACCTCTCAGATGCATTTCTTTTCCTACAAATTTTATAAAAAGTAAAGAAAAAATCCATTATGTTTTTGGACATTTAAAGACAGATACCAGAAAAAAAAAAACTCATCTGTAAAGTACACTTCTGTTTTTCCTATTGTATTGGATTTTAGTTTTTAATAATTCATGTTAACGTTGAAATAATTATATTAAGAACATCTCTAAAGGAGAAGATAAATCATGTCTCATTAACCTGTGGAGATTTATCCCCATGATATTTAGCAGTTTCTACCACAGTAAGACACTACGAGATCATTTTTGTTACTTTTCTCTATACATATGCCAGGCAAAACCAAATGATTGATTCTTTAACTGTAGCTAAATCTTTATACCTATGAAGGTTTACTTACAGCAGTCAACATCAATTTCTCCAGCCTTACACACCAGTCAATTCCCACCAAGCACCTCATTTAATAAACAGCTAACTGGGATATAGATAACATTCTGTTCAAATTGAACCCACATAAGCTTCCTCACATTTTAAAGATTATAAATCTACTGTACATCACCTAGGGCTCTCTGCTCTGATATCCAAAACAAAGGTGGAATCAACTCTTCCTTATCACTCAATCTCCTTGCTAAGTTTACAACAGTTGTAATGTTAAGAAAAACAGATTACTCCTTCCACACTAGGATCTATATAAGAATTCTATGGAATTGACTTGTCAAGTACCGAATTCAGAGTTTAAGGTTTCAGCAGATCATCATTGTCAGACTGATCAGAACAACAGGAAAAGAGCAAACAGCATAGATAATTAAAAAAACTTTTGTCACTTTGGACCAAAACCTAGGCTCTGTCTCACATAGGAGTGAAAAATAAAACAGAGGCAGTGCAACTGGCAAATGTCAATGTACTGACATTTATGATTTTGTATAGTTTTGAATCTTAAGCTTTAAGATTGCTAAGGTTTGGACTTGTGCTTCAGAATGGAAACTGAGTACTGAGAGTTGCAAGAGAAACATTTATTCTCAAAGCACAAAACAGTTTGCCAGGAACAATATTTAATTTTTCAATTTATAGCAATTTGTTACTCATGAACTTGATGGACTAGAGTTCTAACCTTATTTGTGAAACTAGTTTAGAATTTTCTTATTCAGGAAATGTAAATTTGATGTATGCTGATCACTGAAAGTAAGTGCAAGCCACAATTACAGCAGTAGGATAGAATTTGGGATATTTAGGAATATATTAGATAAACAATCATTCTAGTCTAATAATATTTAGAGGGAAATATTACTGGTTTTACAACCTATAGTCAATAATAGGTTTATTAAATAATTTTTTTTAGGATCCCATATGCATAAATCAGCATCTGAAAGAACAACCTGCAGGTTTACCATTGACAAAATTAAGTTAATTCTCCAAGCATGTCTATGGAAAAGGGCATTATAAACACTAGAAAGAGTTTATGAGGCTGAAAATAACAAGTAGTAAAGAAACTGCATCTCTATTGCTAAACTTCATATAAACTTTAAAGTAACAGAAGCAGAAGAGATGGCAATCATTATGGAAAAATAATCTAATACTGACAAGGAATACAAAATCATCATGGTTACACAGATATTTGTCAGATAACACTCATACTGTCCAGTAAGACGCTGATCAGAAGTGTCCCCATACTCTCATTTTGCAACATTTGTATACTCCATTAACCAATTCTATTTTGTTTGACATTTAAAACAACATACAATTAAATAAATCTACTACAAGTACTGTAAGTGAAGGAGAAACTTTAACCAAAACTAGGTTGTACAGAGGCATTCAGCACAGTGGTTTTCCATTATCCATCAATCTTAAACTGAACAGCCCACTTACACAGAGGTGAGATTGTTGTTCTGAGCCCGCAAAAACCACTTAGAAGTCTTCATGATTAGTCTATCTTGATCTCTCCTTGTCACTGTGATATATTGCCTTCTATTGAAAAGGAGCAAGAGTCTCTTGAAAAGTACTTCCTATGTGAGTTCTTTAATCACATTTAATCCTGGATTTGATGTTTACACTTCATTTTAGCAGGTTTTGCAGAAGGGATGTGGTTATCAAATACGCCTTTTTAATTAGACAATAATTGTATTTGCAATTTATATTTATGGTGTGTTTTCTGTATTGTTCTAAATCTCAGGTAGCAATTCCAAATCTCTGTACAGTTGTAGAACACTGGAACTGGAGACAAGTTATTGCTATCAAGGATTGGAATTCTCATTCAAGTTTGTATATAAACACCAATGGAAAAAAAAAAAGATAGTCTGCTTCTACTGGAGTACACTTGCAGTTTCTTTGTTACTTATTCATTAGCTACCTCCTATCATTTTATTGAAGTCTATTGTGGCACCTCTATCCTTTCAATCCTACCATTTAAAGGCCCCTTCCAATCCAAACTTTTCTGTGATTCTAAGCAGTAGTAGTATCAATCGACTTTGAAATAAAAGTCCAGACATGTGTTACCAAGTTTTTTCATCTTAATTTTTCCTACTCAAATTCTAATCTACGAGATGAACAAGCTGATTTAACTATTATTATGCTTTTAGGTACTACTCAAACTTATTCCTCATGGAAAGAATGGAACAGAAATGGGGGGTTTTTGATAAATTCATGATAAAGATGGTATAACAAAGCATCTCAGTAATTAGTAATGATACCAGTATTTTCTTTAATTTCAAATTATAGTGCTAATTTCATTGAAAAGCAGTTTTCAGGCAATATATCAGTTTGCTAAGTGGAAGGAGACAAAAATATGTCTACTGCTGTCTTATTTTGACCATAGTAGAAAATTGCCTTTTGTAACTTAAAAACTGAAAGTAATACTATATTCTCTAGAAAAGATTGGTGAAGTGCTCCAAATAAAAATTTATAGCTTATTTAGTGACTAATTCAGGAAAACAATTCATTACTCATAACAAGGTAGACATGTGGAGCTAAAATATGTTATTCTTGTTCCCCTTGTGTTATGTAAAGACTTCCAGTAAATACGTACTTTTCCTTTCCACAAAATGATCTGAAGTTACTATTTTTTCCATAAGTGAAAAAAAAAATCTAAACACACATTAATAGGAAGTGTAGAGATAATGTTACACCCACTGCACAGAGATGCTTGTCACCTTAATTAAGACAGTGCAGGGAACATAGACAAAAATGCAGGTCAATTAATCTTTAGCTTCAAAGTTGAAATAAGCTGTGATACACTATTTTTGAACAGTAGAAGGCTGAAGAGATGAAAGCTCATGGCAGATATTGTCTTATCCATACCACGACAGCTTTACTAAGAGTCCAATTGCTTATGATTAGAAACGTAATAAAAGTTGTAGCCACTTAAGAGAGTCTCCACAATGTAAATTTTGAAGTTACAGAATCTAAAGGATAGTGTAATACATATTAGCACTACACTTTTCTGTTTTAAAAGTCATCATTATGTACACAGATTGGAAAGCCTTTTGTTTCTAGAGATAGCTGATAATTCAACAATCCATCAATTACTAAAGTCCTCCATTTCATAAGTTGGAGATGTAAGTACTTCGATACCTGGAACAGCAGTCTTCAAAGACATGAACGCAATTTTAAACTGGTCTGTACACTGCATGCAAAAGCCAAGCAAGTGACTGGAGTCTGTACTGTCATCCTTTGGGAAGAATTACACACATTGCTTATAGACAAAGCATAACAGAACTGCTTTATCACTGAGGTGATACACAACTGCTCATTTCAGTTAGTTATCTGAGAGCTGTGTTTCATCAAGAGAAAGCCATAATCTTGGCAAGTACACTAGAAGTGTGGGAAGGGGGAAAGCAAGGTAGGGCAGATTTATTTCTGTTGAAACAATTTCAGTAAAACTATAATTACTGGTAAACACTAACACATTCAGGATCCAGTTGCTATGCAACCATGAGGAAGTTACAGTATACCTGCAGTAGTCAAAATGAGTGGGAGAAAAAGAAAAAAAGTTATTATGTTCTCTCACAGGTTTTTTTTTTTCTTTATCATTTTCAAGAACTTACATCCATTGGTCAGCCCATGATACTTCAACAATCCCACCAGTTTGGTATGGTGTACATCACTCTTCCCAGCTATGAATCAGTCCTTGCAGAAACCAAACACCATCAACTAGGCTGTTTCCACGAAACATAGACTACATTTTGTAACTTCAGGATTCTGTAGTTTGGTGGGGTTTGGTTTTGTGGCTTTAGGTTTTTTTTTGTGGGGCTTTTTTCTCCCCTCTTGACTCTATATTCCCAAATCTCACCTGGATATAATAGATAATGAGTTCATTCATTAACATTTTTTAAGTCTTTTCATATTTACTATTTTAGTGAAAAAACAAACCAAAGTCACAATTTGATGTTCTCAGTAACATAAGTGTTCAGAACAGATTATCTACATGCTCAGTAGCAGAGACTGCAGAAATTAATATATTTCCCAAAGACCCTACAAGCAAACAACTATCCACATTTTATTATTTCTGTGGCAAAAACCATAATCATGAGTATATTCTTACAGAACAAAGCCACAAATTAATAGCTAAACTACAGAGTGTAAAACAGATTCCCACAAACCTCAAATACTCACCTCTGAAGTAAACTAACACATACTAACAATACCTTACACCCATTCTCCCTTTATAGAACACCTTAATGAGCTCATCACTGCTAGCCTGGGTACCCTGCCCTGCTTGGCTGAAAAGGCCCAGCTGTGTGTAATAAGCCCTATATAGGTTTCATGGTTTAGGTCTAACCAGCAGTTAAGCATTGCACAGTGGGGAAGAAGGCTAGTCTGACCCCATGGTAGACCTAGATCACAGGGCGAAAAGGAGCATTTATGACCTTTGGAAGAAGGGACAGATAACTCAGGAGGACTGCAAGTATGTTATAAGGTTATGCAGGGAGAAAATGAGAAGGACTAAAGCCCAACTAGAACTCAACTTAGCCTCTGCTGTAACAGGCAGTAAAAAAGTGCTTCTATGAACACGTTAACACCAAAAGGAGGGCTAAGGAGGTCTTCACCCTTCACTAGATGTAGGGGGGAAGCATGGTGACAAAGGATGATGAAAAAGATGAGGTACTTAATGCCTTCTTTGACTTAGTTTTTAATAGTCAGACCAGTTGTTCTTCAAGATTCTCTCTTCGCTTACCTTGGTGTCTGTGGTGTTGTCTCTCTCAAATTCCACTCATCTCTCTACTCCAGGTCTCTTTATCTTCTCACAAGTATTAGTTGGCTCAGCCCTGGCCAGAGAAGGTCTGACTTCTCACAGGACCCATGCCCGTGACCCCTCCCAGCTACTAAAACACTGGTACACAAACCCTACACAATAACCTGGGAAAAATACTCCTAAGTCATAGGAAGGAGTTGAGGTCCTGATTTTGAATCCTGACTCATAAAAGATCACTGTTGACCATAGACGCAAATGTATTACAGTGTAAACCTAGCTTCAGCACAAAACCAGCTGTAAGCCCATCTTCTGGGAATTTACCTATGAATTATCAAAAGTTTCATAGTCTACTGTAGTAGCATTGTACTGCACACTAAATGACAGCAGCCTACTGCACAAGAAGTAGCAAAAACATCTTTGAGACACCTCTTGAAAATTACACATGCATCTATTGGAAGTGAAGTTAAAATAAAAGTACATAATGGTTGCTAGGTTTCTATACTTAAATGAGGTGAAATAGCAATTTTACTATCAAAAGGACCAGTACTGATGTGAAACTGGTTTTTAAAACGAGTAGACTTAATGACTATATCCTACTGCATCTGCTAGAAATCTTCACCTAGATGAATTAGAAAAAGAGGGGAAGAAAAAAAAAAAAAAAAGAGAGAGAATAGAAGTGCCAAACAATGTAATTGGCATCTCAGGTATCTCTGATTAATTTCAGTTTGTTGAATGCTTTTGGGTTTTTTCTCTATACTGAATATATATTTTAAAAAATAAAATTAATGCAGATACCCAAAAATATAAATCACCAAGTTATATAAAGTGAGCAAAGTATTTTTCCAGCATGAATTGTCTTCACTAGACGTACAAGACTGTCCACTGGGTATTAGAATTTAATTCTGAATTCAGAAAGTACTAAATGCATAAAAAAGAGTTGTAAGATTTAATACAGAATTACTGTACCTCAAGAGCTTCAGAATTACATCTTTATCATGACTTTTATGTAAGTAACTCTTTGAAGGATGAAGATCTTTCTATCAGTTACTGAAGAATATCATCAATTACAATCCATTTTGTGATAGAAAAATGTCTGTTGGACTTATAAATAGTCAGATGGCACATTTTTTCACTTTACTTAGAGTCATTGTGAGACTTTTAAAAATTTACTTATCTCTTGAGCCTTGGGTACATATATATGCAATTAGGATAACAATCTGAGTATCTTCATGATTTATGAACTCTGTGTGGAAAAAACTGCGTAAGAATCATGAATGAATACCAACTAGACAGTTTGCCATGACATGGAGTGTAAATAATGGCAATATTCTTGGGTTGAAGGTATTAATTTCATTCCTATGCCAGTTATAACTTCAATATGGTGACTTGTCTATGACCATCAGTCATATCAGAAATAATTCATATAAAAATCTTTCACGCTTCTTGTCATCAGCCTTGAGAATTTCAACAGAACTGCCAAATCTGAAGAAGATTTGAGAACAAAATGGCAACATTCCTATCCAACTTTAGACACTAAATACCCCTTGGGGTCAGGATTGAGTTACGGTGAAGGGGCACACGGCAATAATTGTTTGATATGCTTTTTAATACTCTTTTGTTTGGAGAGTGTAGTAAAGGGGTTTCATATTCAAATAGCTTTTGGATGCATTAGAATTCAATCTAAAAAAGTGATGCATGTTAATTATAATATGCAATAGACCAGAACAGCACTGAAAGTGTACGGTACAGAAGAATATGTGTTTAGGATATGAATCTTGTTTATTCCAAGAGGTAAGATGAAATTCGTCTCTATGCAACCTGCAGTTGCTAATTTTCCAAGTCAACTATATCGCTCTTTGTTTAAAAATACACAAATTAGGTGGAATTTGACAAATTTGCCTCATTTTCCTGTTTGTAGATTATTCATAGCAATTCACTTTTCTGCAAATTAAGTAAAAGAATGGTTCATATTCACAACACATAATAATTTATAATTTGCATGCCGTATGCATTAATATTTTCCACATTTTACCTTGCCATGAATGTGCTTGCAAAAAAAATTATTTTCTTTCCAAACTGTTCATGAAGAGGTAAAAGGTGTCAAACCCCATGAAAATAAACTCATGTTAATTTAATAGTTGGAGCCATTTGGTCAAGATTGGCCAGTTTTGAAGTGGAAAGTAAGAGTATTTTTCCTTCCATTTCAGATAGACCCAAATGGGTTCTCAATTCACTTTTAGCTTTGCTTCCACAGGCTGTGAAGATAGTGCAGAGAGACTATTTTCCTTCTGGCCTTATGACATTTGAGACATTAGGCCTTTTTCCAGGTAGGGATTGGTCTCTCCTGCCTTCCTGTTTCTTTAACACTAAGCAGCGTCCTGTTTCTTACAAACGCATGGCTGTTTCAGTGCCATAGCAGCAGCATGGATTCCCTCCACCATGTACCCTTAGCACTGAGCTTGCTGCCCTTCCATACAGCTCAGGGGAGCTTTAGTGAAGTTATACAGTCTACAGTACATGACTACCCAAGAAGTCCCTACAGCACCAAAGAACAATATTCAGTATATACATTTTGTTTTACCAAATTTCTTTAAATGTCCTAAGCATTAAACAGGTCATTTGAACCAACATAGAATAAACAGAGAAAGTAAAGTATTTCAATTTAATAGAGGTAATTTTCTCCCACTTTACGCAGTCCTTTCAGCAAAAACATATTTCACACAGTATGCTGCTTAAGTCAAAGTGCATTTTTCTTGCAATTTATCTGCTGGATTTTTACAAACTATAAATTGTTGCTTTGTCACTCTGCTGACTGACAGCCCATCTTGCATTGAGCTGCAATATCCTTTTTTTTTTTAAACTGACAGTATATTACTGTCTAGCATCAGCAAGTCCCAATTGATTTGAGTTGTAAATTAAATGCCCTGATGGTTTTAATATAGAGATTTATTACTAGAGTCAATGGAGGTTTTTCTTTGCAGTGGAGATGAGCGTGTGCACAAAAATACAAGTCCCCAGAGTGCCACTCAGAGTGTGAATATTACATAATTTTCAAGCAAACCACAGTGTGAAACCTGGTTAACAGGGGGGTTCAGGGAAATAAAGTTATGGAACCAGAGGACATCAGCTGTGAAAAGCAGATGCTGAAAATGTTCCTGGTTGTCAATTCTCATGTTTTTAAATACTGAGACAAAAGTTGTGGCTCACACTTTCTTTGTCATCCTAAAGGTACAACATCACCCCTTTAGCTGGAAAGGATTCATAGTGCAGTGTTCCACAGAGTATCCCAGGACAACTTCCTAATTTAGCTCTATTAGATCCTGCCTAAGAAGTCCCTTTAATTGTCAGTTGGCTTGCTAGAAAAAGACAAGTGTCATTCACAGAAGTGGAGGGGGATAGGCAAGGAGTACAGAAATTCTTACTAATGATCTGATTTTGTGTTAATGAGCAGAGAGTGATGCTCACAGAAATCACTGATCCTGATACCCAATGTTCACTTTAATTTCGCTAGAGATTCAGATCATTTCACACAGGTTTTATAACTGTAAAATTTATAATACTTTAATAACATCTTGTGCAATGTCCACAGGATTCTGCAAGTATTCCTTTCTGTTCCTACAGTGTTTGAAAGCGTACCCCTTGTGAAAGACAATTTGTTCTAACTATTTACAGCAAGAAGAGACAGACAAGACTTTTCATCTGGCAGAGGAAAAGTTTTAACCAAATTTTAGAAGACTATATGCAACTTGAACCCATAGTATGGCTGCAGTAGGAATGCTCACTTGCTCTCTGTTAGAATAATTTTTCAGAATGGGAGCTCCAAAACAGAAAACCTAGTGTTCTAGCTAAAATACACTCTTTTTCCTGAACCTTTCTAGTCAAATGCAGAGCTTCAAGCAGCAATGTACAACATCTCTAATAAAAAAAATAAAACAGGAAAGGGGTGAAAACATGCTTAACTGTACAGATACTGGAGCACTTCACAGGGCATTAATTACATTTAAGGAATTCAAAGGCAGACAAGCATGCAGACTAACCATCTAGATCCCTCCCAGTCAGTGGAGAGAATAAGCACACGAGACAGTGTATTGTTATCTTTTGCAGGAAGGGAAATGTCACCCTGTGGAAATGTTACTCTATCATACCTTCTGAGCCAGCTTCCCAGGTAAGATATTTCACACCCCCATGAACAACCTGGATCTAAAAATCATGACGACATAAGGAATCTGTTAGAGGCAAGACCAAAGCTGAAAATGCTGAAATGTTCATAATTTCTAAAGGTTTGAATGACCATAATTTCTGTTTCCATGGTGATTTTATACTGATGTAATTTGGTTTTTCTTTTGTGAGAATATTCTTTTTTTATAACCTTGTTTAATCATCTCTAGTATGAATGTAAACTGTATCATACCTGTTGTAAACTATCTATGAACCTCATCTGTAGGTAGTGAGATCAGTTCTAGCCTTCATCCTCTAGCCACTTCAAGTCATGTGTTTTCATGTCGTGGATATAAAATTCTTGTGCATTAACACAGGCTACAAGCACTTCTTATAACAGACAGCAGCTCTTTTAAATACTGTGTTTGTAACGTTGGCTATAACAAAGGGCACTTTCCCAAAATTAAACAATACATATTGGATATGAAAACTAACAGACCATTTTTGCAGAAATCCTGACAAGTGTGGGATTGTAGAACAGGAGCATCAGAACAAAGTACATCTCACCAGAAAGACAAGCACACTCACATACAACCTAGTATTCTGAATTAGGTTACGCATGGTTGCTCCTGTATTACTTGTGTTTACTACTAAAGATTGTACAACACTGGGGGAGCGAAGAAAAGCATAAGGCATTCTTACTTTCTGTTACTATTAATTTTGGACTAATAGGGGATAATGACTGCTATTGGTCTATGGATTTATTTTTCATTAATGGATGAACAAAGCATCCTGTTAATACCTATGACAGTACCATAAAAGCTTGAGGGTAGAAAAGATCATGTGTTGATTAGCATCTCATCAACTGTTGATTATACAATCTTCGTCTTTTATTGGAATTGGCTTTGCATTCATAATAAACTGATCTGAAATTAATCTGCTTTCCTAACACTCCAAAGTTTTAGCTGTTGTAGCTTTTGACTCCTGCAATAAATGCAAGTGATTTTCCATTGCAGCTTAAGTTAGAAAAGAATTGCACATAGACTAATGTCTTATACTTATTTTCCAAGAAATGGAAGGGGAGAGCCTTTTCAGAATGGAATGACAGCAAATATTGAAATAATGAAATCATTTTGCTGGGAAATTACACATGCTTATAATTAATTTACAGAGCATATTTGAGACAATACAGTGAGTACCCTCAGCTAGAGGGTTAAGATTAACAAGGAAAGAGGATAAAAATATTTCGTTTATCTTCCATTTCAGTTGTTCAAGTGTATATACTATCACACAAACTTTTACTACTCAAAGATCTAGAAATATAAGGTCACATAGGAGTGTTAGGGGTCAAACCAGCTAGATAATTTACATGAAACCAACATTATCATATACAGTCTCTGTAGAAGAAGTTTATTTCATTTTAATAAAATCAACTAGATTATAAGACTTTACTGGGAAAGTCAGTAATGCACAAAGAGGTTTATGCCCTAATAGTTATGGGCATAAATGACCTATTTTTACTTCTCTGAAATAAAATTAGTAATACAAAAGAAACTGATTATGCTCTGAGAAATCAGGCTCTGGGAACGATTTAGAATACCGGACACAGTTCACAGTGGAAGAAGCACCAACTGATACTGTCACTGGAAGTGTTTCAAGAACAGGCTCACCCACTGACCACTGAAACGACAGCGTTTTGCTGAACTTTTTCCCAGGGCTTTGCATTCTCAGCTGGGACAAGGGCTTCTAAATCACATCTGAGAGCACCTCTCAGGGACAGAGGCTGCTTGGCTTTTTACAGTTTGGGAAAGTCTGGCAGAATGTAGTATCTATCATAAGTTTTCTTCTTTGTTCTAAGTGATTATGTGCTGCTTCTTGAAAATGGCTGTGACAGGTATAATTTCTATAAACCTGAAGAAGGGGCATTTGTCTTTTATTTTTCTTTTTCCCCAAATACTTATGGAAATGTAGTGAAATATTACCTCTCCCTAGGAACATTGTCTTGTTGAAGGCAATATGTTGTTTAAATAGTAACAGCATTTGCAAAGGAACATCACCACTGGGGAGAGGCATGGAAAGGCATGAATTAGTGCCTTGGATAAACTGCCATCCTTCTTTAAGTCAATTGAGGGCTTTACTGGGGCCTCTATGAACCCCTTGCTTTGTGAACTGCCATGACTGGAAACAACATGAGCAAATACAGTGAATAAAGAATATTTTGGATTCAATTGTGTGCTGGGTCTGGCTGAGTTGGAGTGAATTTTCCCCATAGCAGCCCTCATAGTGCTGTGCTTGGTACTGGCAGCTAGAAAGGTGTTGATAACACACCAGTGTTTTGGCTGAGCACTGCTCGCACCGTGCTGTCACTCCAACATACCCTTCACACACACCCCAGTAGGCCATGGGTGGGCAAGATCTGGGGAGGGGACATATCCAGGAGAACTGACCCAAACTGAACAAAGGGGTGTTCCATACCATATGATGTCTGCTCAGCAACAAAAGCTAAGAGAGAGGAGGAGGAAGGCGGGGCATTTGTTATTTATGGCATTTGTCTTCTGGAGCAACGCCTATGCATCCTGGAGCCCTGCTTCCTGGGAAGCGGCTGGACATCACCTACTGATGGGAAGCAGAGCATAATCTTTTGCTTTCCTTTGATTCTGCACATGGCCTTTGCTTTTGTCTTATTCAACTGCCTTTATCTTGACCCAGGAGTTTTTTTTCTTCCATCTTATTTTCTCTGCCTCCCAGTCCTGCTGAGGAAGGGAGTGATTGAGCAGCATGGTGGGCAACTAGCATCCAATCACTATAGGTCATTTCTTGGGCAGTGTGTCTGAGGAAAATAGACTTCATAGGCTAAGTAATGAGGGGTGAGGAAAGATCCATTCATCTTAAAAAGGTAAATTTTTTCATGCTACCTATATGCTGAATGCTAAATGCCAATGGGAAATCAGTCCTACTGACAGTTCTAGACAAGATGCTGATATTTCAGCTTGCTTCACTGACAAGTTTTCAGCACCTTTTCCACCTGTGGTTAGAAGTAATGATCGTATTTTACATGCAGTCAATTCTTTGGCCATTCTTCACTCACCTGGCTTGGGCCTTGGTTGTCTTGATTTTGTTTCCAAAATTGGGTGGATTTCCTTAAACCTAATGGTGTAGCTAATATCTGAGGTCCAAACTCAAAAACTTAAATTCAACAAATAAAAAAGTTAACAAACTTTCTTTCATTGTCTGATTATTTATACACAGATTGCTCCTCTCCCTTCTTACCAAAGCAAACAAATGCATATTTCTCTCTGTGACAAAAAATATTTCCTTGCTAATACAACATACTTCCTCACCAATGTAAAACTGTCTTTACGGAGGTACTTTCTTATATAAACCTCACACATGCACATGCTTGCACAAGAGATTGTCTGAATGTGGGTTATTTCTTTACATCTTTGAAATAATTTCCCTTTGAATATTTTTATCTAAAAGAGGGCACCCGGGTCACATAGAAAAAAAGCAAGGTCTAAATGTGTTCTCAACTAGTGCCTGAACACTATCATAATCTCTTATCCTCTAAAGGAACAGCCAGTAAAAGTTCATACTCCCACAGCTTTGTTGCAGATGCCAGCTGGCTACAGGAAACATTTTATCTCATCAGTAGTAGCAGGTTTCTGTAAAGAGTTTATAATTTGTGGTGATGATCACATCATCATTTGTTGGCATTTGTCTGAAATAACACATCTTCTCTAAATCATTGTTACAGTAATACTATATAACATTTTAATCCAAGGTAAATACATCCTTGTGTCATAGTCTTTGCTAACAAGGCCAGACCTGGGTTTTTTTAAAATTATTATTATAGCAAAATATAATTTTGGGTATATTTTAATCACTTAAGATTAAGAGAAAAATTTTTGCTTAAGAAATTTTTGCTAAATCATTGTTATTTAAGACGGAGACATGACATGTAGATTAGAAGTCTTTTGCTATGAAATGATTATACATTTTCTGGAAGTGAATTGCATAAACAAGAGACCTGAATGGCCTACTCCTTGTGCCATTTAGTCTATCTTCTACCATCACTGAAGCTTTCCTGTACACCATATTTTTTAATATTCTTCCACTACACTGTCTATTGATTCAGAGGAAGTTTCCAGCAATTCTATCTGCATATGAACATATATCTTACTGTATTTTCTTGATATTCATACTGAAATCTTTCTTCCTAGTTTCACCTTATTACTACTACTTACATCTCTGCTTATTTACCTATTAATATCAGTCCCCCCATTATACAACCCCATTTATCCTGAGCTATACTAATGAAATAATATTTACTTAGAAGGCAATGGCTTGTTCTTACATATTGTGCTTTCTTTTTTAATTCTACCAATATGTATCTCAAAACTTGGGGAAGGAAAGGTGATGAATAAGTATAATCTAGCACAGTAAAAACTATGGGAGAGACCGTAAGAGGTTATGAGACCTGAAAGACAATAATAAAAAGAAAAGCTATGAATTATTTTACATTAGCTGAGTTATTTGTAGAAATAATGGAATTAATTCAAGAGAGGGAACATTTGAACATCAGGAGAAATTTTCTTACAATAGGCTTCCTGTTGGATCTGCTGTTTTTTCTGTTTGGATGAAGTTAATTTTCTTCACATTCGGTAGTATGAAGCTATGTTATGGATTTGTGCTGAGAAGATCATTGATAAGACACTGATGTTTTTAGTAGTTGCTAAACAATGTTTACATTAAACCAGGGACATTTCAGTTTCTCATACTGCACTTTTGTTCCCAGCTTCTTCTCTACAAGAAGCCAGGAAGATATATAGCCAAGACAGCTTACCCAAACTGACCAAAAGATTACTTCATGGCATAAAACGTCATGCTCAGTATATAAATTGGGAGGGATTTGGATGGAGGTCTCTAGCTCTGGCTCTTACTGTTTGGGGACTGGCTGAGTGTTGGTTGGAAGGTGGTGAACAGTAGTATCATATTTTTTCATTGTTTTCCTTTTCTCTTACATATTATCATTATTAGTAGTAGATTTATTTTCCATTACATATTATTATCACTAGTAGTATTAGTATTATTAGTATCATTATTTTATTTCTGTTTATTACTGTTCTTATCTCAACCCATACGTTTTCTTACCTTTTCCACCAATTCTCTCCCCTACAGAACTGGGGGACGACAGAGGTGAGTGAGTGGCTGTGGTGCTTAGTTGCTGACTGGGGTTAAGCCACAACATTGGGATAGAACTTTTCTCTCCAGAAGCAGATATGTTGCTTGAGTGGTACAGTTTTGTCTGGGCAGCAGGACTGAACAAGGGTTATACAGCAGTACTCCACTGACAGTGGGATGAATTTACATTCAAAAATGTAATTTCCTGTCTATTACTTCTGTAGTTCTTAAAAAGCGTGTGTGTGTGTACATGAAAACTGTCTGTCTTTCAGTCCTTTCTCAGCCAGACAGAGTCTACTACCCTTATCTACTGTCTCCATTCAATAGAATGCAACATGAATACAGATTAAGGGTCATCATTGCAAATTGCAGCCTACAAATAATCTTGTCTGTAGTCCTACATAATCCTAGTGGAACTGTTCAGTAGTATAAATAAATATTCATCATTAGTAGTGTGATTACACATTAAGTTTTCCTCTTTAATTTCCCATGCTTCTGTATAGACAGCTCTCTGCGAAAATGATGAACCTTCCCATTGGAGAACTGTCATCTCTCCCACTGATTTAACCTGGTATTACGAGAGATTCACAGCATGCTAACATGATACCAATGCCCTTACCTTACCTGGAAACTAATGTTTCGTATTGTGTGACAAACTGTTGATCCATTTCTTGTAAAAAGAGGCAGAAAGTAACCAGCAGAGAGTGACTTTCAATTCAGAAATTGGCCTACCGCATTTTTCCATCCTTCACCTCCATTTCTTCAGGTACCCATACAATATCAAAATACTGTTTGTGAAACTAAGAAATACTGTTACAATTTATATTATGCAAGTCATATCATCAGTTTCACCAGGAACAGCATATAAACTGCTATTGATAAATACTTGTATGCATGACATACAAGCACGGCCTCTATGGAGCAGAATGCTAAACACAAGTGAGTGATACGAATTTTGCACAGCTTTGTGGGGGGCAACAATATCTACAGGGTGACTTGAGAAGAACAGAGGAGAGATTGAAGGAACCTTTCTTATGCAGATTTTACCATTTCAGCTGCAAATACTTAACATTAGTAAGATTTGTTTCAGGCTTTTAAGAGTACAGTGCTAGTTTCTTAAGTATTAAATTTATTTATTTATTAGGTATTAAACATTGTCTAAAGGAATAAGGAATCATAGGGGCAGATTTTAACATGTCTCTTGAAAAATGTTCAAGATTTTGACTGCAATTAAAGATTTCATGAGAAGTTAGACAAAATAACTGCCACAAGAAATAACTAATTCTCTGTTACTCAAGAAATAAAGATTAAAAATTTGTTTTAGAACACAAACTTATGTCACAAACTATAACGACTGAAGTTTCATTCATTTTCTATCACTCATTCAGGAAGCTGAACTCACCTGTGTGAATAAGTTCAACTCTGGAGGTCCTCTCTTTTTCAAATAAATACGTTCAAAATATTAGATCAAAATTAGAGCTAAGCAGTGAAAATGCAGCCAGAAGACAGCCAAAGCTATCTTCTGGGCTATAACACTAATATTGACAAAAGTAATAATAGTTCTCATTATCACATCAAAAATCAAGTTAATCACAAATTTGAAATAGATGTATTTTCCTTAAGTTTTGCAAGGGTGAAGAGTATTTAACCAAACATCAGGAGCAGCATTTCACATGATTTTATTAATACCCACTCTTTCAGCATTGAATATTACCTCCATAGTTGGTGAAACAAATCTTTTAATAAGTTATTAATTTTCGTGAGCCCGTTTCCATTACTAGAATTTAGTACAAACATACCTTTGGAGTAATATTCTACTTTATGTGGTGTCCTCCGGGATCAGAAAAATATGGTGCTGTTTATTGGGCATGACTGACTATTTGGGCATTTGGGAAAGTAAATATGTATTGCATATTGAGATGAGACAAAGGTTCACTCCAATTATGCTGCAACCAAAAAGATAACCAAAAGGAAGTGGCTGCATTTATGAGTCACCAAGTCTGACTGAAAAATCTGCTTCTTAGTGAACATTCTGGATAAACCTACCCACCATATATTATTTTTACGTGTCTATTATAAAGGAAAATAGTAAAAAAAGTACTTGACCCACTGACACACTGATATTAAATCTCTTAACCATTCCAATGTCATATATGTGATGCTGGCTTCTTTGTTATCCTTGGTAATTTTCCATTTATATTGTAAAATAGGATATTAAACTACGAAGACAACCAAGTACTATTCTCACTATAATATGAACAATATTGTTGTGCCAGTTTTCAAGAAGGGTTAGAAGGAAGACCCTCGCAATTACAGGCCTGTCAGTCTCACTTCAGTGCCTCGTATAATTATGGAGAAGATTATTCTGTGAGCTATTGAAAAGCATCTGAGACACAACGCAGTCATTGACCATAGCCAGCATGGGTTCATAAGGAGAAAGTCCTGTCTAATTAACTAAATTTCCTCTTATTACAAGGTCATCCATCTCGCTGACCAAGGGAAACCAGTAGATGTGGTGGGTTTGGATTTTAGCAAAGCTTTTGATAATGTCTCTCACAGTGTTCTTCTTCACTAAATGTTCAGCACACAGCTAGACAAGTCCATAATATGCTGGGTGAATAACTGGCTGACATGTAAGGTTCAAAGATTATAGTAAATGGGGTTACGTCAGGCTAGCAGCCTGTGGGGTTCCCCTGAGCTCAATTTTAGCACCACTGCCCTTTAATGTTTTTATAAATTATCTGGATGCAGGCATCAAGTGCACATTACGTAAGCCTGGCAATGATATGAAACTGAGGAGCTATGGTAGAGAGAACTGGACAGACTATGGAGCTGGGCAATCCCCAACCACATAAAATTTAGTAAGACCAAGTGCCAGATTCTGCGCTTGGGATGGGGTAATCTAGGTTATACCTACAAATTCAGGGACAATAGGCTGGAGAGCAGCCCTGCAGAAAGAGATCTGGGGCTCTGAGTTGATGGCTAGTTGAATATGAGTCAACAGTGTGCCCTGACAGCCAAAAGAGTCAACCATGTCCTGGCATGCAGCAAGCACAGTATAGCTAGCTGGTTGAGGGATTTGATTCTTCCACCCTACACTGCACTGGTGCAGCTCCACCTTGAGTACTGTGTGCAGTTTTGGGCGCCTCAACATAAGAAGGACATCAAAGTATTAAGGAGAGCAACCGAGACGGTGAAAGGTCTCAAGGGCAAGACTTATGAGGAGAGGCTGAGATCACTCGCCTTGTTCAGCTTGGAGAAGAGAAGGCTGAAGGGTGACCTCATCGCAGTCTATAACTGGATCAGTCGGCAGAGTCAGCG
>NW_010267868.1:0-18961 GCF_000690775.1 Eurypyga helias
TTTATCCACAGAGCATTCAGGTATGTGGCACTGGGCAAGTGATTGGAATGGGTGATTTTGAGTACTTTTCATCTTAAAACAATTAATTCCTTGTTCTTTCCTTGAAAGGACAGGAGTCCAATCAGAAGACGGGAACTGAAATTCATACCTATGACATTGTCCACATGGGAACAAGTTTAAGACTAGCTTATGTATGTCCTCTTCCTCCACCAAGCCTACTCGCTGAGCAACCAGTGCTCAACCAGAGGGAGAAGAGCTAGTTCCCTGGGATGTACCAAACCCTAGATGGAAGACAGCACAAGTAGAATTAGGACATTTTCCTCCCACCTTGCTAAACTCGACCTGCAACATTTCCTGACCCGCAGAGAGTTGAGGCAGATTACTACCCATCAGCTCAGACTCCTTCCCAGTCTGCACCAGCAGCAGGTGACCATCAGGACTTGCTACCACCTGAACATTAGCAAGAAGTTTTGTTCCAGAAATGTCTTTTCCAAAGATTGGCCACTCTGGCATTATATATTAAAGACATTCAGCTCAGAACAGGACTGCTGAAAGATGGATAATGATCTTTATCTTCTGCAAGGTTTATATAAAGTAATTGAAACTTAAAAAAAGTGACAGTTTAAAAATTAATGACCAGTAATAACATCTCCACAAATAGGATGCTAAGCTAAGAACTGTACTATTGCAAAATGGGATGACTCAGGAGTTGACAAAGTGATTCGCCATACTTTTTGGATTGTCTTACCACTTGCAAAATCATAAAATGCATCTTAACGTTTTTTCCTTATAAAAAGGGGGGGAAAATTTGGCCTGATTCTTTGACAAATACAAATCAGTGATGCCACTTTATTCCTAATAATTTAACCTATCACCCTCATTTTCAGTAAAATTTTTTCACTGTTTTCTGCATTAAAAAAGGGAATCCCCTTCATAGGAGTAATTATTTGATAATGCTTTACCAGCCGCTTTTCATAAATTTACCGAAGCATCTGGCAATAAAAACAGAGCTGCACGTTTTAACCACAACCCCAAAGTGATATAATCAGCAAATCTGAACTGTGAAAGAAGTTAGAGCTACATTAAGAAACAGATGGAGTGAGCATAAAACAATCACAGATAAGACAGCATAAAGGAGTTTAACTTCAGATTAAGCAAGGTTGAGATGTTCAAGGCAGCCATGGGGAGACATACACATTAAAATTACCAGGAGATGCATGTAAATCACAGCCTGCTTCTTATAACTGAACCCAGTTCTGTACAGGACAACACATGTAGGTCTCTCTGTTAACCATATTCCCTTGATTCACAAGTGGTTCTGCAGTATGGTCAAGGAAAATACATATCCCCCAAAATGGCTCTCCTAGATACCTGTTAACTTCAAAGAGAAATGGAAAAATCTTATGGGGATTAAAACTCCCATATTAAATGGCAAAAAATGTCAGAATGAGCCCCAAATGTGTGCAGTCGTAACACTTGAAACTAAGCCTGTTGAAAACAAATAGCCAGCAAATAAAACCAACCACCCATCATCACACAGCTAAAAGCTGTCACTTGGCTTCAACAGCAGACTTTTTCTAAATTCAGATTTTCTGCAGTAATCACTACGGTGTTATATTGGCAACTTAATGGTAGTTCCTTGGCGTAGGAATCCAAAGATACAAATAAATAGCCACCCCAAAACCTATTTCAGCACCTCACTACAGTGCAAAACTCAATAGTAACATCTAATGCTAAGTAAACGGGCAAGTCCCATACCTCTCGATCTCAGAATCAGATAAGCCAGTACATCCAAAGCAGATCACTTATTCTACCATTCGGTGTCATAAAAGAGAAGTTACAGGTTTACATCTTCTTGTGGAAACTTTTGATTTCACTGTTGGATGATCCATGGAAAAGTTTCCAGTTGTCAGAATGTATTTCATCACCTGAGAAACACACCTTGTTCTCTGAAACACACAGTGCTGAGAACCAACCACGATCTGGGCTAAACTGTAAAAATAAAAGCGAATCCCAAGTCCATATTTCAAAAGAAAACAATACAAATGGTTATATGCAAGGAAATTAATGCAGGCAGAAACAGTTTAATGCATGTATTGCGTGCAGTTTGTGTTAATTACTTTTTAAGTACTTAAGCACAGTAGTAGCTGAAGAGGATTTGAAAGAGAGATTACATAAAACCGGTTCCAAGTGGGTGCTCACGCTGAGCCGCAGTCTGCCAGAGCAGTGCTGATTAATCAGGAAAGCCTTGCCTTCCCTTTCAAGGCCCTTAACAGCCCACCATAATCTCATTCCCACACCCTTTCTTTCCAAGCATCAACAGGGTTGGTTCCTGCCAGCTGACAGCAGCCACCAGCTAAACTTCTTTGCCTTAAAGCACGCTGTCATGTCCGATGGGAGCCTTCCATCAAGATTCCCCCGCGCTGCTCCACTGACACCTTTTAGTCGTGACTTCTACAACCCCGCAAAAACCTCACGGGTTGACAAAAGTAAGACTCAAACCCAAAACCGCTGTGATTGTCGTTCTCCGTCTCCCTTTTCCAACTTGGACCCTACAGGAACTCAGCACAGGTGCCTGTACTGGCTTTAATCCAATTAATGAATGGAAGAAGAGGAGCAAGACCTTGCCTTTTCACCTAAGATGACTTGGCTGTAATGCAAAGTCACACCGCAGGACTGTCAGCTCTTTGAATCAAAGACTTGGGGTTTAGGCTGCGTTCATACACTGTCTGGCACAACCAAGACCTGGCCCATTAAGAGACAATACAGAAGGAGAAATACAACCAGTAACAACAGTAACGCCATTGTACTCTAAGAGCAATTAACCTAACGCAGCAGCTGCAAAATGACAGTGGTTTGTTCCACTGCAAACTCATATCCTGGCCCTGGAAGCAAACCCACATGTGCTTCAAGCTATTGCCTTTTAATTCAGCGTAGATGCCGTTTTAGTGCTACAATTCACCTCCACGGGAAAGCACTTTAAATGAACGCGGCCACTCGCAGCCACCCAGCACAGCGACGTGCGGCAATGTTCTCACCAGGGCTGGCCCCAAATAGAGAGAGATTATAGCTCTGGGAAGAAAGCAGGTGACAGGGAGGTGCGCTCAGAAGAGCTAATCCATGTCCTTTGAAAAGGAAGGGAAGCCAGTGATTCTCAGTGGTGCTTGCAAAAAAGACAATGGGCAAACTGAACCTTTGCAATGTCTCTGTTCCAGAAGGCCCTTCTTGTTTGGGTGGAAAACACCATAAATATATTTCTGCGGGACATTAGTCCATAGCACTCTTCCACATTTGCCCTTTAGGGAGCCAACACGCAGCTGAAGAACTTTGATTGAAGAACTCTTTCTTCAATTTATTGTTTTATGCTAGTGGAAGGTGTCCCTGCCCACGGCAGGGGGTGGGACTGGATGGCCTTTAGGGTCCCTTCCAACCCAAACCATTCCGTGATCGTATGATATGATTCTCGGATTTGATAAGGCCATCTACCGATCAAGTGTGGACACACAGTAAAAAACGCAAGCGGAATACCTCAAAAGCCAAGATTCCCTGCAGCACTCGCCGCAGCTCTCACCTCAGTGACTCCTTTGAGTGTTTACAAAGAGCAAACTGGAGGACCTTGGTTTACTTCTGCCTAATTAAAATGTTTTTAAAGAATTTAATTACAATACGCCAAACTACACTAATGTAAAGATCTTTCCTACAGAGAATTAGGGATGAATTGAACGATTTTTTTTTTTTAATCAAACTGTTGGCAAGCCGTGTGGGTTTCCTGTTTGTAAACAACCAGACGAATGCTAAACATATTTATTCACAACATGACACGAAATACAGCTCTGTAATTAATCATTTCCCTATCTAATTCAGACAAAATAAAACCCCAAACTTGTACCCCTCTCTCATTATGAAATAGTCAGTTACACATAAATGAATAATTATCTGAATTATCAACTATCTACAGATGCGTGGCTCTTTTCAGCCCAGACAATGGCACACCCCTGACGCACGCTGCTAATCTCCCACTCATTCACCACTTCTTTGTTTCAAGTGAGAAAATCTCCTTACATATTAAATAAGCTCAATCATGGGCTATTAAAACTATTGTTTCCGGTTATCTATTAATTGCAGGCATCCCTATCTGTATTCATTGCTAAGATGCCAGCTCTCTTACTAATTGAAAAATGCCTGCATGAGTGGGTAAAATGTTAAAGGCCATGGGTTAAGACTAATTCTGTAAAAATAAGGTAACTCTCAAGCTGTGAAAAGTTGTCATTGGAATTAACTGCTCAAAGTCCTATCTTATTTTGAAAACATAAAGGCTGAGTTTCAGATATAAAAAAAATATTCATTAGAGCTTATTTAATTTCACAGGCTTAAATAACTTGCAAGAATAGTTTGCTTTCAGTATCAACAGATGTTTAGATCTGAAAGCCTGTATGATTACACTCCTGTAAAACCTTATTTTCATCTTCTGAAATGCAACAATTAGGAGTCAATACGAAGACAGAGCAAACTATGTTGCTTATGTTAAAAGATTAAATTCTTTGTAGGAATGTTATATTAATCCAAATAGACCAGAAATGTAATCCACTGCTTGAATACGGTTTTGAATATAATGGCAGCATTTGTATGCTTTTTTTTCCCCCCCACTTAAATGGCAAAAGTAAATTTACAAGATCTTTACAAGCTCATTGCATTCAAACAGAATAGAAGCAATATGCCAGAATATTGCTTAAGTGACATCTTAGACAGAAAGTTTGCTGGTAAAATAAACAAAAAACTGCAACACAAAGAAGAAAGGCCACCAAAGATGTGCCAAGACTTAGACTAGAATAGTATCATGCCACTTCTTTGTAAATGCTCTTTTTCAATGAAGTTAACCCTTGAACTAACAAAACACCAAATTTCTTACAGGCTTAATACGAGATTGCTCCAGGTTAATACAGGGAAATGAAAAAATGGACTTTGTTTAGGTGCCTATAACTCATTTATAGTATTGGAAACTAGTTTTCCTTGGTGCTATGGAAAGAGGAGTGGGAAAGGAGAGGAAACAATTTGTAATCCATGAAGTCAACTGAATGCTTTTTGAATAACAACAGATCATACTACATGCATTATCAAAGTTTCACTTTGCAGTTTGTCTTGAGTGTCTGCAGCTGACAGATATACTCATTTATAATCCGTTGCCAGTTCCAGGCTGGCAAACTCTTCTGAATTGGTCCCTCGAACTTGAGTCTATGAAATTAATTCTTTCCACAAACAACTGGGCAGTGTTTCAAAACTTTGCTTGAAGACACCCAGAAAGTCCTATATCATAGCAAACAGAAAAACCAAGAGACTATTCCCTGGTGTTTTCTGGAAAGCTGACTCTCTTCAGAATTAAACACTACCCTGGTGAAAAATTTAGGAGGTATCAAAAGTAAAGTATCAAGAAAATCTCTTTGCCCTACAAACTTCTGAACAGTTCCAATTTTGATCCAAATTAGAAGCATATCTAAAGCTCCAAGGCCTTTCATTAAGGAAAGTCACAAAAAAACCCTGGTTTTAAATGTGTTCCACTGTGTATAATTCCTTTTCACCATAAATGTCTGAAACACAATGAAAATGGCTGTTCATATCAATGTAGGAAAATACTCGGCTTTTTAGAGGGACAAAGACTCTTCTTTGTTCCAAAACCAAGAGTAAAATGCTATTGAAACTGCATAAAGAAGAATATATACTTCAGAAAAAAAAAATCAAGAAATTAAAGCCCAGGTAAATGGTACAGTGATTACTGTATCATTCCTTTCATTTGGGATTATTCTGATCATATGGAATTAGATATATCCTCTAGGACCACATCATCAAAGCTATCTCAGAAATGCGATGATTACCAATCACAACTCCAGGCAACACACTGCTGCAGACAGAATTGATGCAAATCAAAAATGAGAAGCGCTGGAAAAGTGTGATAGATCCTTCTGGAAACAAGCAATACACTTCTCTCATAAATACTCAAATACTTTACAGGCACCATTTCTTGATTTTTCAACTAACCAGATGACAACCCCCAAATATTTAATTCACGACATATCAAGAGGCTTTGGAACTCAGCATTAAAGACTGAACTGTGTCAGCAAGTTATGGCAATATAATTAAGATAGACAAGCAGTTGTAAAAGTTCCTTTGCAAGAGATCATCAAAGTAGTAATGATGTGGAAGAAAAAGCATTGTCATGGATTAAGAGCAAGACAGGTCAGATTCAGAAAGCAAAATGCAGAATGAAAGGGTCAGTGTTCATTTTGGCAGCTAGCTAGCAGTGAATGTCTCAGTTTCATTAAAAATATGAGCAAGTTCTCTAGAAAGGTAAGGAGTCATGCAGCCAGTGGTCCAAAGAAAGCAAATTAACTGTCTAGAGTCAATGAAAATCAGCAGGATCAATAATACAGCAATATTGAAATGATCCAATTTACCAGTTCCTGCATTCTTTCATCTGTGAGTGTATTCCTCGGCTCAAGTAGAGCAGTAAGACTATTGTACATGGTAGTGTTTCATTCAACCTGTCAAAAAACCCAACACCCACTCAAAGTCCAAATAATCAAGTTTGAATAACAAAGTACCTAAATACACGTGCAAAACTCTTCATTCTTCTATATGTTTTCAAATACTCAACCAAGCAGAGATTAAGGAAAAACTTGTTGTGCAATGGATTCAAATGCAAACAGGTGTGGCACTTCACAGACCAATCTACATAGCTACACTGTATTTCATTACTCCTTACAGAATTAACATATTCGCTTCTTCACATAAAGAGAACATTCTTGTACAGCCACCACTATCAGAAGTACAGAGAATATATAAACCAATTTAAAATAAGTCATTGCTATTGAAATTATATTCTCAGATTGACCTTTACAAATATATTTAACCACTCCAAGCATATGGATTTCATCGCTGAAAAGTCAATATGTTTTAGTAAATTAAAAAAAAGATATTTCAGGAAATCTGAGTAAGATTTTTCATATTTGGTTAGTAACTGCCTCTTACAGGGTTTCTTTAACCCGTCTCTTTTAAGTAGCCATCTGTTAAAGGTTACCGTCAGAGACACAATAACTAGCAGAGATGACAATTCTTACCCAAATTGGTAATGCTTTTGCTCGGGCTTATTGACTCTGTATTTTATTCCTTGAAGGACAGGCTACTTGGGGTAGAGAAAGCTAACCGTATTGGCCTTTGAAAGGAGGCTTAAACACCATCCTTTAATGCAAATTGCCAAGGCAAGACCAATGACATGACATATCACTGTCACCAGGATGTTTGGATCTTCAGACTAAACACTTCTGCCTCAAACTGGCAATTGTTTTTTGCACTTATTTACAATGAGTACTCATTCAATGTCATCATCTCAGTTATTTTCTGCACTGGACTTCAAGTCCCCATAAAATTTCCCTTCCTGCAAAACAACTGCAGTCCAGCTGATCACCATCATAGCCTGCCTCTGTTATTACCTGCTAGGCTTTGATTACCAAGACCTCAGCAAATCCAGTATCACTGATTTCCTCCTCTGGCTGTGGCTGTGATGATGACTTCTAGAAAACACCGAAACCAGCAGAAAATACTGAAATAATTCTACACGGAAAGCTTGCCGCTTCGCCTTTTGTATAAAACTCATGCATGAGTTTCAAAGCTGCTTTTGAAATTTTTTTTTTTTTTTTTTTTTTTTTTTACTCTTCAGGCTTTGAAATCAAAACGCAGCAAGCCCTTACAAGTCCTACTTCTATCTGTCCAGACTCTTTTACCATACCCAACACTGGAATTGCATCCCTTCTTTATGTCCCATGTCTATTAGTTGATGAATGAGTTCCACAAACCCATCTGATGGCAGAACTGTGAACCCTCCCAGTTAGCAACAGCTCACATGAAGGCGGCACCAAAATTCTTCCAAAGGTTTTCGAGCTGAACAGCTACGAACCTATCTATTGTCAACTCACAAAATCGGTCAGCCGGTTTGCTCAGGCCCTACATTTAGCTACACCCACTGGTTTTAGCACTGGCAGGACAAAGTCTTTTAAAACACAGAAATCTCCAACAGTTCAGCTTATATACTGCCAAAGGCGGATGCCACCAGGATGCCTGGATTCTCTGCCTAAACACCTACTGGTTAATTCAGGCTTTAGCTTGCACAGTGTGGAGTTGTAAGCTTTCTTCTAAAAGCACGTTGGTCCATCCATATGTCAAAAAGTAAGCATGGACACAGCTGAACACTACACACAACTGCAAATGTTAAGATGCACATAGAGAACCTCAAAGAAACAAGAAGTTTTATTGATTTCTAGATAGCTCTTTTGGCTTTCCAATTATGAAAAAGCTACAGGTAGCAGTTCCCTTCGGTATAACACAATGCTGAAGTTGTCACCTGTTTCTCATTAATTTTTCATTTCTACAAGAAAAAGTCTTCTCTGGGAGCACTCAGCGGCAGTACAAGTCTGCTTCATTCACTTTTCAACGCCAGACACGTATTTATTCCTAAGTTTTATAGCTTGCTATGCAACTTGCAGACATCAACCACAGCAGCAGACAGCTTTTCACCAAAAACTTGTAACTTGACATACACCTTGTCTTGCCTTAGGCTTAAATTGATTAATTCAACTTTCACTTGTGGTAAAGTCTTCCATTTAAAATGTTTTAGTAGGAAGAGGCAGATTTTACAAACTGAACCAGAAAGAGGACTTTGAGCATCTTTGTCACATTTTCAAACTTGGTATTATGCACAGCTGTTAAGGACATCTTTAACTTCACTTTGCTGTTCTTATCTACATTAAGTTTCTGGTTTTCGGATAATCCTTCCTGTGCAAAGTACGAGGACTACACAGCAATGGCTGTTTCAGTAATTTCTCAGAGTTCAGTTTAATTCTCACGTTCTCAGTTTTTTTGACAAGAAAATGGAATCAGAGAAAGCAACCATAAGAGTTACTCAAAAATTCACTTGCCTTAAACTCAAATACACCAATGAATGGAAGATTACACAATAACTTTTGACAGGAGATACCTAATCCTTCAGAAGAGAACAACATTCCTACAACAGGAAGCACTAACTCTGAAAATTGAAATGGATAAGAAGAAAAATCAAGCATAAAAATAGATCAACTATGGAAAAGTTACAGGTGTACATGTGGTATCTGCCTAAACTAATGAAGTATGTATAAGAATATTGAGAATTTCTTCTGAAAAGGGACACATGCCAATTCAGTCACAGAACGTTGAACTCAAGGCAGGAATTTTTAGTCCAGAGTTTGCAGGAACCCAAACCAGATGATCTTAAAGGTCTGTGCTAATCTTCAAATCTGTCTCAAGGCGCACATACAGATTTAGTTTTGTATAACCTCCACGTAGCTTAACATATTGAGCATATTACAGATAGACATTTGTTTTTACTCTTGAGTAGAAGGGTAGCTTTCACTCGGCTTTCCCTCACATAACTAGCCATGGGTGTAGATCCAGCAGATGCAAGCCTGCTCACTGCACTCATTTTGGTAAGGCTGTACCAGATGAACAGGTCACAAGTAGTTGACATGATGCAAAAAGAGTATGTTCCTTAATAACAAAAACAATAACCGAAAGAGATGCTCAAGCAAGTAAATCAAAGCTAGACTTTCCCTGAATATACACTCAAAGTCACAGAAACAGCTAGGGCACTAGCTGCACTACTGATGCTGACAGTGCATCAAGAAAGAAACGGAAGAGGCCAGTAATTTCAGGGAACATTAGAATGAGTATGAGTATGGATGAGCATCTATTGACAGAGAAGCCAGCAGGTGCTTCCTGGGATGAGACAAGGAGAAAACGAGCCATGTAGCTTCTGCGTGGCACTCCAAAACCTCATCTGGAGCTTCCCAGAATCCACATAGAAACTTCCACTGACTTAAACAAGGGCTGGACATGAGCAAAGGTTAAACCCCTTCTCAGCAGCATAACCATGCCTAATAGCAAAAGGCATCCCTTCAGATTCTTCTGCTGGCATTCAGTAGCCCTAGAAAGCTGGAGACATTGTCCCAGAGGCAACACTACTATAAAGGAACACATTTTCAGTGATAATCTTTGCAAAGTGTAGTAGTAGCTAAGAAGTCAGGAGTAATTTAAGGTACTGAGAGTAAGAGAGTGGCACAGCATCATCCTAATGAACATTAAAACCAGCAGCAACCTATAGACCCAAACAGCAGATGATTGATAATCAGCATATCCATCAGCTGCTCCCTCGACAGCTCACTGAGAGGGTAGGACAAGAGATGAGGGCAGAGGATACAACCCAGAAAACAAACTAAGCATTTGCTGCATTCAGCACAGCTTTCCGTGAAATGCTGAAGAAAGAAACCCAAATGTTTTGTTCATGAATTTGCTCAGTTTTGTAACCCTAGGTGTTGTAACCCTAACAAAGATAAAGATGAGCTGATTTTGATCTGACATTATCCCTTTAATAGCACAAAGCGTAGTAAAGATGCAAAATACTCCTCATGTGATAAACGCTGTGCAATCAGCCCATAAACACATGACGACGTGCCCTGTCTTGCTGCTGAAGAACAGAAACTGCAAACGGCAGCAGTATTACCAGCTTGATTTTCACCTGTATTTCAGACTCAGAGGGCCAACTCCGAGACCTTTTCATACACAAAGCAAGTCTGACTAGCAGGTAATAAAATGATGCACCTTGCTATTCTGCAAAGAACTGCAGAGAACACTGCTGAACATCGAAGACAAGGAAAGGTATGTCCCTTGACAGGGAAATGAGACACAAACACTTGCCCACCACGTGTCTAAACAGGGGATGGGGCTGCAGAACGAAGGATGCTTAACGGACATTGCATTTAAACGTGAAAACCAAGTTAGAAGCACCATTACATGGCCTGTTGTCTAACCACAGAGATATAGACACGTCACATCCACATTTCTAAAAGTGTGTTTATCCTGATGTTAATGAACTTTACAGCCTGAATTAGTGAATAAAATAAAAGTAATCTGAGCAGTGGAAATTGAGAGCTATTATTAAGCCAGTAGATTCGTAATATTAGTGACTGCTTATCTAGCACAACATACGACAGATAGGGTAGCCACTAAACCATCCAAAGCATGTATTTTAGAAGTCTGTATGACCCTTCCTCTCTTCCCCCTCCTCAAATATTTATTTTCTAATAGCAATAATGACCTCAGTATTCAAGGCAGCCTTCGAAGATTAATGACCAGTGGAGGTTAATGGTCCTCAGCTATTCTTCAAGCCATCAACTCCTCCCAGCCAGTCATTAATCCCTAAGAAATGCCTTAATGCTTCACTTACTACTGCTTAAGCATCAAGCCTGTAAATTTTCAGGGCATTAAATCTCAAAAAGTAACCTTTTTCTCTTCATAGGCCAATATTTCAACAAAGCAGACAGATGAGATGAAACCAAAGTGACTTCATTTTATACGGATTTTCCTCAGCTTGACAAAACAATAGCATTTATTTGTGTTTATCTGCACTTAATTGTTTGGGACCCTAATAAATAACTTCCCCTTTCTTGTCAATTCAGTAAATTTCCTGACAAAATGCTGGTATCAAACCTTCTTCAGCCAGCACGTTGGCAGAAGCAAAAAAATACCGTGAGAACTGTTTTGTTTCTTTCTGCTGCTAGAAAAACAGCAACATGGAGGAACTACTAGCACCCCACACTTCTGCTGAATATATCACAGATCTTCAATACCTGTATAAATATGTACACAGGCACGTGCTCTCCCCACCCCAACTCAGCACCACTGATGTGCAGCAGGAGACCACACTAGGGGATGGGGCATTGCCCAACTCAAAGCCACGCTATCTGGTTTAATACAGGGTCTGCACTGACTGTTGGGTAACCTTGGGAAGGTCTTGCCGCCTCCAGAGACCTTTTCCTCTTCATGCTTTACCTGTTTAGATTAAACTGCTGAAGGAAAGGAAGAGTTCGACTGTAGGATGCTGACTAAGACCTTGACTTCAGACCAGGTTTCTATTCATTACTGCAATGTAAACAACTACAGCAAATCTCTTCCAAGGGCTTGATAAACTCAATGTTCACATGGAGACACTTCGGTACACCAAAGTGGTACAGCAGGTAAGAATTACCTTTCCTCCAAACTATTTATTAGGCTTATGGAAACTTGTGCGACATGGTAAAGTACTTAATTGCCTCTGGATGCCAACAAAATAAACCAGCAAAAATGGCAAAAAATGTAGTCTGTATTCAAATAGTGACATCATCAATCAAATTTAATCTATATCCATTCAGAAGGTCAATTATCCAAATGTCCCTGATTTAGACTGTACTTCATCCAGGCAGCCCATCAATCATTTAAAGAGCAGCCTTTCTTTACCTTTTTCCTTCCCTTCTGTTATTCTTTTAAACAGACATCAAATTTTACATTCTTTTCCTATTGTCCCGCTCTGGCTAGGATGCCATGTTTTACAAAGCATTCACAATATGAATTCTCTGACCTTCAAAAGAAAAGGAAAAAATCTTTGTAGGGTTCAGTGTCTGCAGATAGGACAAACTAAGCAAGATTTCATTATTTTGCAATCATTTTCTTTGTGGAAAACACCACAACATATTCAGAAAAATGTTGATATTACATTTAGAAAAAGACTAGACGTAATATCAGACTATTATCACACTCATTTTTATTGGCACTCAACTAGCATTAGTTGTGAAGGCAACAGGGCTAGCTGTCAAACATGCACAAATTGACAAGCTATTAGAATGCCAACTGGATGTATTCAATTAGAAAATTTACTCCAGCACTGAAAAAGCTTGCTTTTAAGATAAGGCAGAAATGTGATGTGTGTTGACCAGAAAAAAAGTGATAGAAAATTAATAAGCATAGACAAAAATTTATCTCTTCCCTTCTGCAATAAAAGCTACAAAGAGATTAACTCCTAAATATTAACTCTAAAGAAGGCAGTATCACAAATGAGCCAAAGGAAAACAACATGGGCAAGTCTATGCCACGGGTCTGCCCCAGAGACCGACAAGGTCTGTCACCTTTTAGATGCCACTTTGGAACCCTGATCTTGGGATCCTTCAGTCTTTGACACGGCCTTTTCCCCCCAGGTATTGAATAAATTTGGTTCTCATTTCAAGCAGAGCTGGGGGAGTTAACAGCTCTGAAGACAAAACAAAGACTCACAGTCCAATTCTGGAACATGAGTTAACCCCCAACCCAGACACATTTTGGCATTAACACCATGCCTGTTCCCTTACTCATCTTGCAGAGTAACACTTGTTCCTCCACCAGCGAGGTTTTGAACTGTGGAGATGTACTCAGTCACCACCTCCTACCAGAGAGGTGGATAAAGCTCCATATTTGGAAATAACAGTAAAAACCAGAGCGAGGAGCCTGAAAGAAGAATCAGTAAAGGAGGAACGACAGATGTTAGGAATACAGGTTCCCACTTAGGAAATGATGAAGGCACAGAGGAGGGAGGAACTATAGAGGTAACTCCTGTAAAAGTTTGGACTTACTGAGAGAACACATATGAATCCAGATCCCATTACCAGATGTAAATTTGGAATTAATGCCACAACCTCTAAAAACAGCCCTTACCACCCGCCACCCTCTGTGCATGCAACAGGATCACTAATTAAAAACCCAAAAAGTACCTAGGAGCAGTTTCAGTTACTCTCTTGACAGGCCATGAAATAATCTTCCTTTTTCAACCTACTTCCTTCTAAAGTTTCCCAGAGAGATGTCTTCCATCTTATTTTAGATATTAAGCGCCTTTTGGCAGGATTTTGCGAACACAAGTGCAAACTGGGTAAGTGAAGAACCTACTCAGCAGACTCCTCGCCTGCATTAGGAATGGCAAATGCCAAGCTAATTTCAGGATCAAAGTCTTACACTACAGCTCTTGCTGTTAGGATTATTTTTATTATATTCACTGCTCTTTGTTTTTTAAAAATGTTTAGCTCCAGTTTTACTAAGAGTGAATAACTATGCTCCCTCCCTCATGTTTACACCTTTTATACACTTCAAAATGCTCAGCATGCCCCTCTTCCCAGGGAGTAACACTTCCCTATAGCCCTTTCACCCCCTGCCTCCACTATTTTTGATGCTTTCTTTGATTTATTCAGACACAAATTTTACAGAGGGAGAAAATGAAGGCATTTATGCCAGGTCCAATTTATCAAAACCTACATGGGAATGATTTCAAAGGGTAGGAAATAAAAGTTTTCTCTATACACATATTTACAAAATGCAATCAAAATTCACCACCTCCTTTAAAAAAATATTTAAAAGAAAAAAAAAAGAGTGAACACTTTTACTGTACCTAAGGGTAGGAAAGGTACAATAGAGCTTAAAAAACTCTGGACTGGAGAATAGCAGCAAGATAAGGGAAGTTTACTTGAAACTGCCTACAACTCCCTGAAAGGAGGTTGTGGGGAAGTGAGTGTTGGTCTCTTCTCCCTAACGACAGATGATCGGACGAGGGGGAATGGTCTCAAGCTGCGCCAGGGCAGGTCTAGATTGGACGTAAGGAAGAAGTTCTTCACCGAAAGGGTTATCACACACTGGAACAGGCTGCCCAGGGAGGTGGTGGAGTCACCATCCCTGGATGTGTTTAAGAGACGGGTGGATGAGGTGCTGAGAGATATGGTTTAGTGGTGGACAGATACGGTTGGACTGGATGATCTCTAAGGTCTTTTCCAACATAGTGATTCTATGATTCTATGAAACTGTTAATGATAGAAACGTGTATAGGGCATGCATGGAAAACTGGCATGTGAGATAGAAAAAAGAATAAAAACCAACAGGGGATGATGTGGGAACCTCTAAAGGTTTCATTACTGTGAGCCTGGGGTGATAGGATTTCCCCCCACATGTGACAATAATCATAAAGATACAGCATCTGCACCATCCCATTTTATTCATGTCATTTATTTGGTTTTGCCTTTTTGATGTTGGTCTTTTGAGGAAACCAGTTTCTATAGAAACAATTCTGTCACTGATGCAGCACGTGAAAAACTGTGTCAGTGAAAAGTTAGTTGCCACACTGATTTGAAGTCTGAAGGGTGCTTTGGGTGAAAACACAGACCTAAACTGTACTGAAATGTCTGCTGTATCTGTGACTACACCGACTACCCTTACCCAGCGGACAGTCAGGTACCCAGCCTAGGGAGAAACCTTTTCCCTTGTGTTGGGTTTGTGTGGCAGGTTTGGTAGCTGGGGAGGAGCCACAGAGATGGATCCTGTGTGAAATCACCTGGAAAATAAATCAGTTTAGTTCACTCTGCACAAGAAAGGACTGAGCAGGTATTAAGGACACTATGTAATTTTAGTTAGACGCATGCAAAACATCACCAACACTCCACTACCAAGAGATTTATAACCAATAGAAATACTTCACTGAAGAGAATCAGACCTTGACTGCTCATGGAAATACATCTTTTTTCTTCCCATGACAGTTCTGAAATTTCATCTATAACTCTGAAAAAAGAAATCTGAAAATTATTCTCAGTTAAATCCATAGAAGCACTGACCTTCAGTATCTATAACGTTCAAAGAAGAGACACTTCCCTTTCTGACTGACAGATCCATTGCAAATAGTCTCAGCAGCTCCAGAGCTAACATTGAGAAATGCAACCCGACTGTCCGTAACTCACTCATTCTAACTTATTCAAGCAGTTTTTCCTCCGTCAAGAGAATTGCATGATTCAAGATCCAGCCCTACAGGTAACAAGCAATCAGGAAACCACTCTCGCGAATGAAGCGATCTTAAGCATCAGAGTGACAAAATAAAGCACATGTTCCTACAGTATTCCAAATCAATAGGAAAATGCATGCCTCCCATTCAAATCTCAAATTAACCTTTTTATTGACTATTTAGAGAGTCCATAAGCAGTTTAGGTGAAATACTAATTCTGAAGAAAGCCCATTATACCTTAAAATAAACTCCAAGCTGCAAATCAAACAATCCTCAACACAATCACTATGCAAGTCTAGTTGGCACAAGATAAACTATCACATTCATTTTGGAGAACTGTCCCATACAGAAACTCTACCTGACAGCTTCAATTTGAACTCTTTAGCTGAAAACAAATCTTGTGCTTGATCACTCCTCAGCTCCTGGCCCACTGCTGTGAAGGAAGGGGTACTCGGATTCAGCTGCACAAACTGCCTTGACATTAGACTTCTCTAACTCTGTAGGAGCAGAGCTGGGACCAGCAGCTCCACTACTCGGAGCAAACAGAGCTTTTTACCATAAAAACTCCTTCCTGGAGAGACCTTCCTTGTACTTCCTTTGCAGTTTGAGATTCCAGAACTGACTCCGACAAACCTTTCCCAGCACAAATCTCATTTCCTTGCTTTGCCAGCCCCCAGGCAGACAACGTAGCACTAACCTACATGAAAACCAAAGTTCACAAATGTCACGGCCCGTGTCCTGCACCCCTCAGAGCAACCTCCAAACCAACCCAAACCAGAAAAATACATCCAGGTTTCTTTATGGGATAAGGATTAAGAAAGAAGTATGTGCACTGTTTACTTTAGCAAAAGGTACTCAAAAACATTTGGAGAATTGCTGTAAAACCTTTCCAGAATTGGAAGACATTGTTACAGCTTTAAGTGCTTTTGCTTCTAACCCTTCAAGACCATCTGTTATCTCAAATGTTAGATAATGCCTCAGTGCATTACTCAGTTAAAACCCCTGGTTCGGGGCTGAAAAGCTCTTGAATACACGAGCAAGATCAAAGCAGGTAAGCTCAATAAACTTGTGTAGTCACTGTTTAGGGGCTTGAGGAGCATCACTTCCACAGCACGTTGGAAGTAATTTTCTCTGGTGACATGCTATGTTTTGTCTTACTGAACATTTAACCTCTAGATTTGGACAGCACACATTTGGCACAGGCACATTTCTTTAGGGAACACCAGAGTGGTTACTTCAAGTGACAGTTTTCTAATTATTCTGTCAAGAATCAATCTGTGAAGTTCCTACTTCCTCAGCACCCTGACTGACAGGGCAATCAGTGCTTTACTTAAAGCCTCTAGAGCTGTTCTGTACTGACAAATGCTTTTTAAAAAAAAAAAAAAAGCCCAACCAACCCCTCCTCCCCAGTGTTCAAAGGGAGTGGAACATCTGACTTCCAAAACTACTCCCCACTTTCTGCAAATACAGTTCCACAAAGTAACCAAAAAACTCACATTAGTACCTATAATGTGGCTGGGGAAAGAACAACAGACCAAACCAATACTTTCTTTTCTATTACAGTAATTAATTTCAGGCATTTTATTTTGAAGCAAATCAGCTGATAAAAGTACATCAAAACCAGAGAAGGAACTGAGCTAATGCAATCATTTTCACTACGAAGTTTTCCTTCTCTTAAGAGAGGAAAAACCCCAACTTCCACAGCACTTTTAGCTCGGTTCCAAGTCTCCCTTACTTCTGATGAATATCATCTTCCCCTGTTGAAGGTGGTATTGTGACTTCTCTTGGGGTCTTACAGCACACTGACTGTAAGATGTGGGGAAATTAAGAACTTTGTGAGTGGTAAACAATTAGACATGTACCAAGTTCAGGGAATAACACAAGCTATTTAGTAGTCATGACCACGATTTCCTAAATAACATGAAAGTACTTCAAGCTCTTTATCTGCTGTGCAATTAAATTCAACACCAGGGCTAAGATTTTGACCAGTAAGTTGGCACTACAATTAGACAAGGTTTGATTTATATGCCAAGATGCTGCACCTGAGAATTCAACAGTGGAGATGCTGCTCTTGACTTGCTGGGACAATCTCCTATTTGATACAGTCAACTTAATACAAAGAGGAGACCTGTCGCCGTCCAGAACAGCAGCACCAATACCAGCATGCCACTAGTTTCCACTGCAGTCAAGTTGTGCCAAAGTTGCTCCTTCGGTTTTAAAAGGTAAACTGTGAATAACGCCAAGTTTAGTGACTAGCTCTTGAGCGTCAGCACTACGGAGTGCTCTATGGAAAAACACAGCGGTTGAACTCAGCAAGACTAACGAATAAATAAAATATCAAGTCAGGTGTCTGGAAGGGTGGAAGAGTGCAGCACATTTGATTCCTAACAGGAGTGAACTGCAGAAAATCTCTCTCTAGATTAATGCTTAATTCTATTTTTTTTGAAGACATTAAATATGTAAATATATTCACACACACAAACCTCATTTTTTTTCTTGGATCTAAGTCAAAACTCCCGGTACGCAGACTACCTATGATTTATGAAATGAAGAAAGGAAGCCTATTCTAATCAGAGCTCAAAACTAGTCACAGACCAGCAATGGCTGCATAATGTTGTTTTAATGTCTGGGGTTTTTTTGTGTGATATTTTTTGGTTTGGGTTTTTTTTCTGGGCAGCTTAAGACTAGCCGATTTTTACATATAAATCATCACCCCCATCAACAATATCAAATGATTACTTTTCCTTAACGGACCAGATTCCTTTTAGAGAAGATTATGCTGAAGAACATAAGACCACAAAGTATTTTCAATGAATTCCATAAGAGCACTCGAAGATGGAAGCATCGTGCAGTGCAAGAAAGAACACGAGAGCCTGGCATGAACCAGGGACCAACGGCAGGCGTGAAGGACCGAAGCTTATCTAGACCAGCACTGCTCTCTAGGAACTACTCACCCGACCTAGTCATGAGGCAGTCCCGACAGCCAACCCATTTCTGATGCTACAGGTTTAGTCTTCTGCTAACTAAGCTTTTTCACTGGGGTGTCAGATGAGGGCGGGTGCAAATGGAGAGGAGGAGGGTGCAACCATGGAGTCTTTGGTACACTAAAACCTCATGTTGCTTAAGGGAGTTAAGCAAATGCTTCTGAAATGTAGGCACCACCTTTGCTTAAATTGCTATTTTTTCAGTTCAATTACTTGCATAGTTTGTATGACTAAGTGAAAACAAAAATCTATTTGAGATTCTTTCTATGTAATACACAAAAAAAAACCCCAAACCCAC
>NW_010267869.1:0-13284 GCF_000690775.1 Eurypyga helias
GTGCTTGATTACTGACTGGGGCTAAACCACAATAGATGGGTAGGACATTGGCTAACAGGCCACACTCAGGGGATGGTAAACAATTGGTTTTGCTCAGGCTGTGGGCCTGTCACAAATGAGGTCCCCCAGGAATTCATAATGGGGCCCATACCATTTAATATCTCTGTAAATTACCTGGATGATCAGCTTGGCAGCATCTTCATCAAGTTTGCTAATGACACCAAACTGGGTGTTGAGGAGGACACGTCAGAAGGGAGAGACCCGTCTTACAGAGAAACCTCGATAGGCTGGAACAGTGGGCAAGCAATGATTGTGTGAAGTTTGACAAAGACAAGTGCAAAGTCCTGCATCTGGGGTGATATAACCAGAGTCCAGTACAGGCTAGGATATGTGTGGCTGGGGAACAACCTTGCTGAAAGGGACCGGGGGTCCTTGTGGACAACCAGCTAAACAAGAGTCAGCAGATCACCTCTGCAGCAACAAAGGCAAACTGGATCTTGGGTTACATCTGTAGGGCCACTATAACTAGAGATGGAGATGTCTATTGCGCAGCACTTGTCAGTCCACATGTTGAGAACTATGTCCAGTTATGGCCCCCACAATTCCAGAATGACATGAACAGACTGGAGAGGGTCCAAAGGAGGGTCATGAAGGTGATCAAAACAGGGCTGGAGAATGTGGCCTGTGATGAACAACTGAAGGAGTTAGGTCTTTTCTTCCTGGAGAAGAGTAGGCTCAGGGGGACCTCATCACAGTATTCCAGTAGTTAAAGGTCTCCAGTACTTCAAGTGCAGCTATAAAGAGCATAGAGGCTCTCTCTTCAGAAGGAGTGACATGGAGAAGACAAAGGGCAGTGGGTACAATTTACACCAAAAGAGTTTTCATCCCTGTATAAGAAAGAAAGTTTTTACAGTGAGAACAATCATTCAGTGGAATGACGTCTGCAAGGACATCGTAGAGTCCCCATTGCTGGAGGTTTTCTATGTGTGATTGGAAAGGCAGCTAGGTAATTTCATCTAGACTCCTTTTCCCATGAAACGCTGAAATGGACGATCTTTTAAGGTTCTTTCAATCCTAGGCTATGCTATGATTCTGTGGCTCTACGAAGTGCATTTCATTCGTGGATCCTGATGGAAAAAAGTGTGGGTTTCAGAAATAAGTCCTCCTCTAAATGAGCAAATTTGCAACCCACTTGGAGACTTTACTAGTATAAGGCTAAGGGGCTACAAACTCTTGGCATTTCCAGGATTTGGTGGCAGGTCAGGTAGACACATCATTTGTCTCCAATGCTGTGTTGTTCAGTACTGCTCTGGTCCTATTTTGTATTTTATGAAAAATTTCACCTGTGAGGAAATTTTGAAAACACAAGTTTTTGTGAATTTTTAAATTATTAATATTAATATTTTTAAGATTATCTCCAAAATGAGGTCGGACCTTCAGCAGTGGGGACTGATTCATGATAAAGTTGGGAATGAAAACTCTTTTCACCCCTCTGTACTGATTTTCTGTGAAGGAGCGAGGACTCATATTGACAAAAACATTGCGAAGAGAGACTGCGATGCAGGTGTTTGTGCTGAATCCATTCCACGGAAAATAGGTTTTCCATCTCTAAAGCTGTCAGGCCTGTGCCAGAACCGCGTGTACTTTTATAAGAGACTATTCATCCTTCTTGGAAGAGAGGGAAAAGTCCCTTCAGTGCTGCCAACAGTTCAGTGAGAAAAATAGGTAAATTTGGGTAAGTTCCCACATTTAGCAATTAGTTTTATTTCTGTGGAGTGAGTGGGTGGAAATAGAGATGACCCATTTCCTGAGAAAGAGTAGGAAAGAAAATTTGATGCAGAAAGTAAAAATGGGGAAAATAAAGAGGAAGGGAGGAGGATCAGGGTGATTTCCTTGGGGTGTGTTGACTTGGTCATCCCTAGTCCTTGTGTGGGAGAAATGCACCTGTGCCTGAAAGTCTCTTCATTTACTCATTCAAATGGTCAGTTTATTTAGCTCTTGAAAGAGAGTTTATTGGAAAAGAAAAGCTGAAGAGTCACTGTTACCTCATGTATCATGTGTCTGCCCAGGAGCTGGACATGAGCTGCCACATGCTGGACACAGACAGTCCCGGACAGCTCCAGTGGCCCCACTGCAGGACACAGCGGAGCCCCCCAGCCAAGCTGGAGGGAAAACAGGTTTCAGAAAGGGCCGAAGGTAGCACAGGCTGAGGAGGAGGAAGCCAAGGAGGGAGCAGCGGCAGAGGGACCCTGAGGCAGGAGGAGGAGGAGGGCAGGCGGTTCTGCAGGCCCGGAGCAGGGATCCCCTGCAGCCCTGGAGAGACCCCGCTGGAGCAGAGACCCCGCCTGCAGCCCGGGGGGGCCCCACGCCGCAGCAGGGGGGTATTTCCTGCAGGAGCTGCGGCCATGGAGAGCCCAGGCGGGAGCAGGTTGTCCCGGAAGGACTCAGCCTGGGAAAGGGCCTGCGCGGGAGCAGAGGGATGTGTGTGGAGCGAGGAGCGGCCAAGAGGGGCTGCAATGGACTGATCCCTACCCCCATCCCTACCACTTGGCAGAGGCAAGGAGGAGCTAGGAATGAAGGAGTAAGGTTGAGACTGGTAAAAAGGCAGGGAGAGAATTAACGGGTGAAATTGTGGCTGTCTGAGTCTCAAAAAAGGAATTGGTTGGGGAAAAGTGTTGTCAGGGGTTTTTTTCCCCAGCATTCTATTCTTTTAAATATCGATAAGGTTATTTTCTCCAAATTAAGAGTGTTTTGCCTGGGATGGTAGCTGATAAGTGATAATCTTGTCTTTATCTTGACCCAAGAACTTTTTTGTCTTGTTTTCTTCCCCTGTCCTGTTGAGGCTGGGAAGTGAGAGATAGGCTGGGCAGGATCTGGCAGCTGGCCCAGGTCAACCCACAACACCCAGGTCCACCTTCATGTGTACATTCTCTGACTGAAGCTGAGTGATGCTGGAACTCCTGTGGTTTTCTGCATCTCTAACTGCAAGTTCAGCTATGATATCTCCTAATTTTTACTGATCAAATTATCTTTATATGGCTCTATTTGGTCTAACAAGGCTGCAATCTCTCTGTTTTGTCACAAGTGCTTCCTGTTCTGCCTCTAACTATTCCTTTAGTAGTTGATCAGAACAGCCTTCTGTAGGTAAGCCATGCCTTACATCATCCAATTTAAACTGTAGAGCAGACATCTGAATCAGGTTATTGTACTGTTGTTCTTGTAATCTTTCTTTATTTTGTTTTAATTCCCTTTCTACCTGATTTTTTGTAGTTGTTGTTCTAACTAGCTTAGAATCTTCAAAATTTCAGTACCTCTGTTTCTGCAGTTCTTGTATCTGTGCCACCATTTTCTCTATTTCTTTGTCACAGGCTGTAAATTCTTGATGATTTTGGGCTTTTTCTAATGAAAACTTACTGTATTCATCCATCTTCTATTTTTTTTCTGCTTGCAAAAATTCTTCATGTTCTCTAAGCATTCTGAAAGTCTTTGATGCTATTGTTTTAACTGTTCTTCCAGTTCCTTAAAATCTTGTATCCCATTAATTTTTCCATTCTATCATTTACTTATCCATCAGTTGTTACTGGTTCTCAATCTGCTTTTCAAGGACTGGAATTTGCTTGTTTAGATATACAGCCAAGTCCTTATTACTATTCAGTTGTTTTACATGTTTTACAACCTATTTTTTCATTTGAACAGGCAAGCTCTAATGGTCCTTTCCTGCCTGATACTGAAGGTCTAATTTCTCCTTTGATAAAAATCCCATTTCCAGTCCTAGAAAATATTTATAACAGGTGCCAAGGAGTTGCATTATTTCCTTTACAGTTTTATGGCATATCACTTTCTTTTTATTTTATGGAGTTGTACAGGATATGTGAAACTTGTCAAAAAACTAATGCATTGTTTTTACAAAAACTGTGCAGTTTTTGCTCCACGTTTGACTCATGAAACACTAAGAAGTGTCCACATTTCCTAGCTATTCTCTGAATTCTTGTTTCTGATTTTGTACTGAGAACTTTAGCCTTTCAGTATAGGGAATGCTGCCTTTTTATTACATTTCTGTATTTGTTACATGTATGACACAGTCATGTCTTAATCTGTGTTTACATCTCATAGAGTTACCCTCATCAGTAAGGTTGTCTCTCTGAATTAAGAACCTCGTTTTGAGAAGAGCTGAACTATTGCGACCCCATTTTCTTTAACAGGAGAAAATTGAGTTGTAATGAGCTCTAGGTATCAGGCTCCAAAAGAGAACAGGATAAAATTCCTTTCTCAAACCAAACCCACCTGAGACATCTTAGGAAATTACTGTCAGAGTTCAAGGAGCGTCTGGGTGATGTTTTCAGTCATATGATTTAGTTTTAAGTAGTCCTGTGAGGAGCAGACATTTGGACTCAATGATCCTTATGGGTTGCTTCCAACTTGAGAAGTTCTATTATTCCATGATTCTGTGATTTGAATGCAAAAACTATACCCACCCTCCCAAATACCAAAAAAAAGCAAATAAAGCTTAATTGCAGCAGAAATCACTGAAACAGTGTCTGCACTTCTGAGATAAATTTGTGTTTTCTGACAGGTACCTGAAGCATTCAGCTAACCCCGACAGAAGTGCCGAATTCATGATGTGCTGCTGTTTCGAATTTCTCTTTGCTCTGCTAGTGATCTGCCAATACTGGGCTCAGTTTTATGCAACTCTGCATTGCATTGCCCTTGGAAAATGCACTGTGTGCTCCTGCCAGATGCTTCAACTGTGCACCTGCTGATGCACCTGAGCAAAGAACTGATGTGTTGGGGCAGTGATGTGAAGCAGGGACTGTAACACCAGATTGCTACGGAGAGCAGAGGTGACAGTGAGGGTGAATTCGCCATGTGCTCCTGTAAATGGCAGGCTATGGTTGCAGTATGGTAACATGGCTCCTCTCCTTTCCTTGTTCTGCCAGACAGCCAGCAATGACTAAAACTGAGTCCAGTGATGACAGGTCAGTACCAGAGCAATGATTGGCTGCCATCATGGAGCAGGAGACCATCCTGAAATTGTGAGAGATACAGGCATAGCCATGCGACAAAGCAAGTCTTATGATGTGACCATGCAGCTTGACCTAGCTGCATGACTCTTCCATCATAGGAAGTGTTCAATTTAGATATTTGAACTGACCAATTTAGTGAGAGTGGAATCTAGGGTTCTGCTGAATGGACTTAGTGTTATAATCATTATTCACTGTGTGTCAGATCACACTGCTCCTCCACCTTGCTCATGGCCCAAAATTCCTTCTTTGGAACTAGTTCATGGCCAATGGCTAGAAGACACTCAGGTTTTATATCCATTAGTGGTGAGACAATTGCCAGGCTGTGAATGAAGTGAAAACCTCTCTCTGGTCTGCGGAGTTAGACGTAATCATTTTGGCCCCAGTCGGTTTGTATCGTTGGCTTTCAATTTTCTGTGAGGTACTGAGAATCAGAATATGAAAAGATCTGTATACCTTTTAAAGCAGTGGATGGTGAGAAGCCATTTCCTGGCTATCATTTTCTATTGTTTCCTGTTTCCAGGAGTGGAATCCAAACCAACAAAATTTAGTATAAATAACCACTTCTCTGAACCTGTTTATCCATTTCAGACCATAAACATTACAAAAACACTTTAGAACTCTCATGAGACACCGTATTTGCCTTATTCTAGAAAAAAAAAAAAAAAGGAATGTAACATAAAAGTTTTAATTCTGAAAGAAAAATAATGATCTTCAGAAATATTCAACTCCTTTTACATTTGGTAAATGATTGCTCTGGAGTGCCTCTTCTTTGCACCTAGAAGACTTAAGGGTTACTTAACTATGAGATTGTCACAGTGGAAGATTTTTCAGGTGCTTCAGTTAGAAGAGCACAAAATCTCTCAATTTCTAGTTGATCATATAACATAAGAGCAGATTAAAACTGTTACTACTTGACTCTGAGATTATGTTTTCAAGGTTTCTTATTGCCTTTGAGACAAGGATATAAGTGATCATATCTTTATTGGGGTCCTAATTTTTCTCTGCCCTTTCCTTTCCCTGTGTCTCTTTTCCCACAATAAAGCATGTTTCTTTCATTTTACTCTGCTATTCACCATTCTACTGCCTACTCCTCTTCACCCCTACTTTACCCTGCTGTCTGAAAGGGAAGTAAAGGGCAAATTGCTTTAGAGTATGCATATGGGACCAAATAAAAGGCAGCATTGCTACCTTGGTGAGCATAAAAGGGCAGGATCCCCTGAGGTGAGCATAAAAGGAGATGTAAAGAGTGCAGGTTGGTGTAATTGTCAGAGAGCTGCAGGGATGCAAGGACTGGTGCTTTTATGGCCTGTTGGATTGCAAGTTTCTACAGAGAAGAGATGATCTGATGAAAAACTATGAGAAGCTAGAAATATAAAAATGTTCAAGGTTGTGGCTTACCTGTATCCAAATGAAAGCCTTCTCTCAAAGGCATCAAGTGCTAAGTCTAGGCTCTGATTCACCAATGCACTGAAATATGGGAGGTCTCCTGTTAACACTAGTGCTTGTTTGCCATACAATTTTGTATCTTCTCTACATTGTACCCAGAGCACTCAGCTCTGAAGACTTGCCAGCCCTAAATCCTGGACTTAAACCATACCTATTTGTGGTGGATCCTGGGATATGCCGGGCACGTTCAGAAGATGCTGAGAACCCTCGCATACTGTTAGCTTGGGTGAAAACGAGTCACACCAAGCACCTTTCAGGTCTGCAGAATTGGACACCATTTGTTGCTAAAACAGGATTTTCTGTCAGAATAAGAAATAAAAAAGCGGGTTATCATACGTTTAGAATGGGACTATTTCCTCTTCCTGAATCATAGAATCATAGAATGGTTTGGGTTGGAAGGGACCTTAAAGATCATCTAGTTCCAACCCCCCTGCCATGGGCAGGGACACCTTCCACTAGACCAGGTTGCTCAAAGCCACATCCAGCCTGGCCTTGAAGACATCCAGGGATGGGGCATCCACAACATCTCTGGGCAACCTGTTCCAGTGCCTCAAATGTGCTGTTGAATGCACAACTCCATTTGTCATGCTTCCTGGCGTCTGCATGCTGCAGCCTCTTTGGAGGTGAGGAGTGTGCTTTCAGTACACTCGCTCTGCCTTCTCGCTAGAAGACGCGGCAGGACGCAGGGGTGGCAGCAGCTCCCGCCATGGCTCAGCACTCCATCGCGGTGAGCAGGGGGGTCCCGGACCCCCTCGAGCAGAGAAGGAGCCGGGCAGCCCGCATGGTCCCGGCAGCCCCTGCGAGAGTGGTGATGTCACTCAGGGGCGGTGCCGGGAGCAACAGTGGGAGATTTAAAACCCACCCAGGGAGTGCGCACGACATCACTGCAGTGCCAAGAGACTGGAAGGTGTCAGTAGCTCTGCCTTTTGAACAGGGAGCAAGGGTAGGCTGTGTCATCCACATCTGTTAGTGGAGTCGGGCTCCTGACGGGGGCTTCAACGTCAGCAAGCTAGGTGAGTCAGTACAGGTCATCAGGGATTAATATGCGTCTGGGCACAGGGAAACAGAGTAAATATTCAAATTATTTATGTAATTTTAAAGATGTTCAATTCACAAATGGCCAGTGTTGATGGAAAATTCATTGCTACTGGGGTGACCCATGCAGTCTCTCTGGCAGGAGAGAAAGGACTTAAAATGGTATGCACTGCCTGCCTTAATAACATGGATCCTGCAAATAAGAAGGATCCACAGCCTATAAATCATTTGGAAATTTTCTGAGCTTTCCCTAAAAGCAAATTGGTTTTTTCATTCCTGATGCTTCTCCTAGGAGGTTGTTTCACGGTCTTACTCCTTTGCCAGCTACAACTTCTTGTGTCTAAATTACATTTATTCATGGACCATTTATATGTGGTTGTTCTCGTGCCAATATTGTACTTTCGCATACCTCACTCTTCTTCCTTCCTGATGTTTTTCCTCTCCGTGTATTTATAGATAGAGAGGGGATCTGATTGCTGTGTTTTGCTGAGTTAAGTGTGCCAAGTTCCTTTAGTTCTTTTTGAAAAATCAGCTTGCTGTTTCCTGATCTTCCCCTCACAGTGCCTGTTCAACATTAGCTGGTGATTTTCTGTGGTCTCCCTTCTTTAATGAAGGCTAAATAAGCTTTTCTGCATTGCTCTTGTCTTAAAAAACAAAAAAACAACCAAACAAAAAAAAAACCAAACAAACAAAACAAAACCAAAACAAAACAAAAATCCAACCCACAAACTAGCTGTTTACTCAGAGAGGTACTACCTGGCTTAACTCTAATGAGCCAAACTTAGCCTAATTGCAGTAGAACAGGAATTGTATTGCAAATTCTCATTTATTTCCTAATTCTTGCCTTCAAAATCTATCACAAAGTCTTATGCATTTCTGGGACCACACTCAGGGACCCATAGGGCTGTCCATTTCAGCCCCTTTGCAAAATGACTGTTTATCTTCTGCTCATCACCAGCCCTTCTGTATCTTTATCGATTTCTTGGATTTGTTGTTAACCTGTATTACTGAGTGTCCAGTTCACATGACACTTCTGCCAAGGCTCTCCAGCTTCATCTTCACTAAGCGTGAAGATCTCTGACATCTTGGCTGTGATCTTTTTCAAAGCTTGGTAGTCCTTCCTTTAGCCTTCCTATCTCTGCTCTTCATAAAAAAGGTAAGAAGGAGGGCAAAATACATTGTTATTTTTGGAGACAATTTGTCATTTATCATTACTGCCAGCCCCATATCACCATCAGGCAGATCTTTCTTTCACATATGTTGTGGAGGACCTCCTGTAACTATTTTCGTGGCTTTTGCAATTTTTACCTCATCTGATTTTCCAGTTTTAGGTGTAGATTTTGATGTCCAGGTCCCGGTCCTATTCTTCAGTTTTTCTGTTCATGCTTCATATAATTTTGGAGAGGTTCACTCAGCGGGGCAGAGATAAAACCCGTATGTGTAGGATTTCTTCTCAAGCCTGAAATGCAGACAGCAGCTACTTACACAAAGAGGGAGAAGGTCATGTCTGTGTCATTGCCTCCACACAGATAGCAGCCCACCCTCAAGGTTCTGTTACTGCAGTGTCCACACAGCAAATGCTCCACTCAAGAGAGAACAGGTCATGCAGGCTCTAGGAGAGCTCAGGCCACTAAACTGATCCCTCTTTTGCTTGGGTGGGTTGGAAAAGGTTGGTGAGAATGACCAGACTATGAGACCACTTCTTGATGAGAATATTAAGAGCCAGCTGGGGATGGTTTACTTAATTTTGAGGAAAACCAGAAACACTGTATTGTCAGCTGTACCTGTTTCTTCTTAGCTGTACCTGTTTCTTCTTAGCATGATTTATGACATTTCTCGTTTAAACAGTACCTGACTGTAACAGAATGAGTGGTCATAATACGTCAAAACCATTTTCCATCTACTGTCCTGTTAGCAGGGACTAGGCACAGTATTCAGTCATACAGCTGCGTGGAATTTTGTAGACGTACTGACAAAGAGAATGTTTCATTTGTTATTTGTGCTCACATTGACATGGTTCTGTGTCACATCTTGGTCTCACTATTATTTGTATTGGTATGAACAAGAGATGTTGTCAATATTTTGCCTGAACCTTTAATTGAAAAATGATTTGTTCTCAAAGATTTTCAGGGAAGCTATTCAAATTTAGAAGGAAGAAACTGATAAATTGTGAGCATTTCTATTTCTGTTTAATTTTCAATTTAATCTTTCTTTGAGCCTTTAACACTTTCACTGCTCAGTGTGTTAATTTCCATGAATGTCACTGGGGTGTTGGGGAACGTCAGTCTGAGTTCTTTTATATCATTGTCCTTCTCTGCCATTATTCTGACTGACTGGCAGTGGCACTGCCTTGAGATGCAAGGCATTGCAATGCACATTTATGCACAGTTGCACAAATTTTGAAAGAGTTGGATGTTCAGAAGCCTCTCATGTCATCTGGGCATAGGACCATTATCTGAAGTATTTCTTTAGGAAGAATATATCTAATTCTGTGAAGGTTTATACTAGAATTTCGTTATTCCATTGTGTCATCAAGGCCAGACCTCTGGGCATCAGGTGCCAAAAAATCTGCTACAAATCATTTATTAGAAATAAACTAATTTGAGACTGATTAGTGATTTTTCTTAATATATTTTTTTTTAAGAATGAAAACATGTTTGGTTGTTCATAAAATGAGTGGCATTTTTTGGCTGCATTCCTTAGTCTGTAAGTGGTAGCCCATACTAGTCTCCAAATTCTCTTTACATCTGGACCTTTAAGCTTAGACTTTAACCTTAATCTGGGAGATCATTAGATTTCTATGACTTTTCTAGGCAGTTTTTGTTTTGAGCAGTTAATCATGGTGGGTACACAGGAAATTGTCTATGTATAACTTCTAGAATACCTCTGACTTTCAAAAGAATTTAGCAAAATCAAGAAGATGAAGAGGGAAAGGTTAAAATAAGTTGAAGACCTATATCCTTTATGTCATTACACATAGTCCATTTTGCAAAGGCAGTAATAATGGGTGAAAATAGCAAAGTCACCAGCGTTGAGGCATCTTCATGTGTTTTTGATGTCCAAGGCTGTATTTTGCAGTCAGCAGCTCTGGTTGGACAATGAGTAAAGCCAAGGCCTACCCAGCATCCTCTCTTAGGAGCTGAATGTCTCTAAGCCTACTGAAAGTTTTGACTACACAATCACTGAAACTGGCACATTAGGCACCTATTTGTAGTCTCCCCAGTTTTAGGTGACTTAATTTGGAGCACCGGCCAAACCATTGGAAATCAGTTTCCTAATGAAAGTATTTAAGGCTGCTTGAGATGGTTTTGAACATGGGACACATGATGAGGGAAGGTAGATATTACCACAGTGTGGCAGTAGATAGCTAGTTAGGTATTTCCTGAGGTAACTGCATTTGTGGAAGGGTTCACATTGGAGCAGGGAATGTGTGAGGAGAATGGAGCAGCAGAGATCTACTGTTATGGACTGACTGTAACTTCCATCCTCATTCCCCTGAGCTGCCTGAAAGGAGTCAGAAAGACTGAAGGTGAGCCTGGGAAGAAGGGGATGGGGTAAGGAGAGGTGGTGTTTTAGTGTTTAGTTTTGTTTCTAACTACCCAACTGTGCATAAATTAAATTAATTTTCCCAAAGTTGTGACTGTTTTGCCTGTGACAGTAACTGGTAAATAACCTCTCTCTCTTTACCTCATCCTGTTTTCAGCCTGTTTTCTCCTCCTGTCCTGTTGATGAGGGAGAGTGAGAGAACATCTGGGTGGGAATTTGGCCCTTAGCCACCACAATATTAAGCAACAAAAATCTAAAAGAGGTAGCCAGACAGTTACAAGATGTTATTCTTAGAAGTAGGTCTAATGAAATGGACATGTAGTAGAACATTAATATCTGTATACTGAGGAGTCCTATTACACTGTTGTAGCAATTCTCCTTTAATACCACATTGCTGTTATTTGGAAATTACTAGACTCTAAATGTAGTCCAAATAGGGTATATTTATCAGTTACAAAATTGTGTTGCATATAATTTTAATGAAAATTCAAAGGATCTTAAGGCATAATTCTTGTGCTTGCTCTGGAAGAAATCAGGAGCAATAGCATTAATTAAAAACTCCTACCATAGTGCAAGGACAGCATAAGGAGAGAAAGATCACGCAGTTTAGCTTTGGCTGTTATTTTTAACTAGATACTGTGTGTATTTAGAATCTGTGCTTCCTTTATTTTGCTTTCCAAAAACTAAAATGTAAATGAATTTTCATGGCCAACTTCTTGTATAAGCAGATACCTAAAATTGTCAAAGATTGTGCTGGAATTATATTCAGGTTGGCAAGGGTCAGCCAGTTAGAGTAGGTAGGGTAACAGCTTTCAGCTGTGAAGGATCAGGACACAATTGCCTCTGAGGTGTGGGGATTTTTTCTCTCCATCAACCCCTTATTTAGTGTTTAACCTAGAAGAGACAAATCTGGTTTATCCACTATTGCACTGCTAGGAAAGTTTTTATTAGTCAGTGCAACCTGTATGAGCTGTTGTTTATACAACAGTTCACAGAAAATAAGGTATTTTAGCTGTTAATATCCACTTACTGTTATATTCTTCTGAGAAAATAATTTTGCTGTTATAATGTCTTTAGGCACTGGGGGGACATTTGTAGTTATAATTTAACCTTTATTTTTGTATTTAGGGTCTCGGACACAAATCAGTCTGAAAATATCAGTAAGCACTTGTCAGAGATGAAGAATTTATAAACAAATAGAACAAAAAAAAAAGAGTAAGAGGGAAGATGCAGAGAAAGGGGAATTGGCATCAAGATGGTATTACAGCAATTCAGGGAGAGATCTGTGAACAGGTGGTAGTATCCTGAGCTACAGTGTAGAGGATTAGATATTGTACTGTACAGGGGCTCTTATTCCTCATTCATTAAAGTGGAGATGAGGGAAGAGTTGGAGGAGGTTTTTCTTCTCGAGTTTAGAGGGGGGCCACGAAGAGAATCAGAGAGCTGGAGCACCTCTGCTATGATGAAAACCTGAGAGCATTGGGCTTTTTCAGGCTGGAGAAGAGAAGGCTCCAGGGAGACCTTATTGCAGCCTTCCAGTACCTGAAGGGGCTACAAGGAAGCTGGGGGGGACTTTTTCCAAGGGCCTGTAGTGACAGGACAAGGGGTAATGGGTTTAAACTGAAAGTGATGAGGTTTAGATTAGATATCAGGAAGAAATTCTTCACAGAGAGGGTGGTGAAGCACTGGGACAGGTTGCCCAGAGAAGCTGTGGATGCCCCATCCCTGGAAGTGTCCAAGGCCAGGCTGCATGAGGCTTTGAGCAACCTGGTGTAGTGGAAGGTGTCCCTGCCCATGGCAGGGGGGTTGGAACTGGATGATCTTTAAGGTCCCTTCCAACCCAAGCCATTCTATGATTCTATGATTTTCTGTTTAAACTGAGGTCATATTTGCAAACTTCCTAAAGTAACTTGCCCCATGTGTAACTTAAGCTGGTGAAATTGCTGATTTCTTTTTCTGTATTCCTTCATGTAACATAGTGATCACCTATGGAATAGTAAATAACTAGACTATAGCTGGCTTAGATAGGATTAATGCTAATAGTTTCATGATACGATATCCTCAGTATGGAAGAGCAGAATGATAATCAGTATGTACAAATTGAATTTTCCTAGATGTGAGGTTAACACGTTGTCTTTCCAGGGACGTTTCCTCTTTCTTTATTTTCTGTTCATTTACCACTCCTCATCTAATCTCACTGCTTTTTATTGTAGATTCTCTATGTCCCATTTCC
>NW_010267869.1:13315-22129 GCF_000690775.1 Eurypyga helias
AAGCTTTTCACAATCTTTCCTTATTAATCACACATCAGGCCAATGTGTCCACTCCAACTACTGTAAAATCAGAGGGGCCTGATTAAAATCAGTATAAACCCACTTTAATAAAAATTCCAAGGCAGAAGAAAAGGCTCAGTATTTCTAATCATGCCTGTTCTCTTCAGGACTTCTGTTTGAGTGTGGATGCCCAGGATGTGTTCGCACAGACTTTTAGGTTGGATCAAGTAGTCACCTGTATAACAGCATGTCATTTTTAATTCTTTCTCCCCAGGTATTACCAGATAAGAGCTGGACTAAAGATCCCATCCAGGATTCCCCACAGGCTGTTTGCTACGATTGCGGGACAGACAGGTAAGCTGGTCGCAGAGGTATGTGACATGACTGGAGCTGGGTTGGGATGGAGGAGAAAAAGGGGGCATGTGGAGGAATGGTTTAAATAAGGCATTAATTTCAAAGTGTGAGCTTGGATATGGATCCAAACCTAAATTTCCTTAATGATCAATAGCTGTTTAGCTGTGTGCTCTGCTATGGGTTGTTACTGAGTTAGGTTTGAGTTTTGGTACTTGTGTCTATTTTCATATTCAGCTCTGGATATGTATAAGGAGGCTGGTTTCAGACAGGGTCATGCTTGGAGGAGGTTGATATATTGCAGTTAGAGAGCCATAGCAAGCTTTTGTGTAAAGAGCAGTGGGAGGAAAGTCTGCTGAGGCAGACAGAATTGACCTAGGAGAGCACTGAGCAATGAAGGTATTACTTAGGTATACACTTTTTTTTTCTGGATGCAAAACCTGTGGAGCCTTATGAATTGTGCTAGGACTGAAAGAAGAGAAAACAAAATTGCATAATGGGACAAAACTGTGGTTGTAAAGAGAGTAATTTACAAACTGCCCTACTTGAGTTCTGTCATGTGGTGCAGCAGAGGTGGGAGCATCTCAGTTAATGTGGTAATGAGTGTTGAAAGGATCCTGACAAAGTACACACAGACTGGAGTAAGCTGATGCGGGCTTGGATGCAAGGTTCTTCACATAAGGATATTCACTGGTAGAGCTATGTTGTACTACAGGATTACTGTGGAGATTTCTCTGTTAGTTGTTCTCCAGGTGTCTTCATTATTTGGAAATTTCTGGACAGACATCACAGTCTGGAAGATCTGTTAATTTATTGCAACATTATTATTACTAGCATAGAACTGCTTGTGGAATTGAAATTGCTCTTCTTCTCTTGGGACTTTGTCAGAAAAGCAGAAAAAAATCTTACCATCTTATCTGCAAGCAATCATGGGGCTTTTCTTGATGACAGTACAAAGAGTTGTCTTACTATTCTAAGTGATTTCTGGAGTAAAATCATTTCAATGTTAATGGCAGTGTGCAGAGAACAAATTATAGAGTCATTTTGACTCAGTATTGCATATAGGGAAAAGAAAAATATGAGTGCAAGATTAGTCAGTTCCTGAGCTTGATGTATTTTTTTTCTTTTCACAATTGAAATATTCCAGTTTAACCATATTTGGTGGGTTAAATATTCTCTTTTCTTGTTTGTTTGTTTTAATTTGGAAGTCTGGTTCAATTTAATATATACATTAAACGATAAAATTATAGTAATTGTATTTGTATAAAATGCAGAGAGTTATAAAAATATGAAGAAATCACCTGAAAAAGAAAATTCAGAAACTCAAAATCTGTGTAAAGAAATTGATTTAGGGAATAAACAAATCAAGTTTGGTAAACCTTGTAGTATGAATAATCCTGAAGGAAGTAAGAAAACTATTTTTTATCTTGTTCTTGTGTAATTCACCCTTGGTGAATCCAGAATCTCCTCGAGTTTCTTTGCTTTCTGGAAATGTTATCATTTTTCAGTAGTTTCTGACATAAACAGCAGTCTTGAACCAATTAAATACTCTCAGTATGAAGATATCTAGCACTTTACCTTCCAAGAGCAAAACCACCTCAACAACGAACAAAAAATCCCACTATTCCTGTTCTACATTAAGCCAGGGATGGCTATATGAAATTCAGCTATTTTCTCTATTTATTTTTTATTTGTGTTAGTATTTTCTTCTGCTTGATACATCTTCAGTCTCCCACATTCTTTCACCTCTGCTCAAAACAATCCCCGTAATAGCATGGTCAGGAGAGAGACAAGGCAGGCTGTGTGATTATAGGATTAGCAGCTGACTTTCATAGTGCTAATGCAATCCAGACTGGAGGCTAATAGCTTTATAGGGCTAACGTCAAGACAGGGGGTATTTAAGCTGTTAAGGTTTTAAACGGTTTTTCCTTGGCTATCTTCACAAGTACTTCTTAATTGATTTCATATGCCTGCAAGAGAGCACTGTTTAATGGGAATGAACTTAAAGGCAGATAGGCTGTAATGTTCTTTTTGTTCTCATGCCACTGATCTCTCTCAGTATGGGGATAGCTGGGATAGCAATAATTAAATTGCTGTACATGTTTCAATATGACACCCCTATTAAAGTTATATCACAATAAACCAAGTTTGTTATAAAATAGTGAATAAGCTCTTACGTCATCAAAAAGTGTGAATACAAAATAGGTGAGTTTCATGAGTTTGGTTTAAAGGAAATATTTTAAATCTTTTCTTTATCAGGTTCCTAGCATCTTTGAGAACTGAAAATATATTTTGAAAACAATATGCAAATTTATAAAGTAAAATCTGTAAATATTTGCAGTAATATAATAGCTAAAATATGAAAATATACAATTGAAATAATAAGTAATACTTCACTTCCAGTGCGTGTGGCCTTTTATTTTTATTAAATTTTACAGAATTTACAATAAAGCCATGGGAACTGACAGCATTAGCAATATCTGCTTCCCACCAGATATTTTCAGCAACAGTGACAGAAAAGAAAAGTAGCTTTCAAGAGTTCAGCAGAGGAGAAGCTAAAACCTTTATCGGTCATTCCTTTGGTGGTTGCCAGCCAAATCTGAACAGCAAGGACTCCATCCATGGCTCAGGACTGGCAAGTTGTACAGAAAGCCTTGATGACCTACTACACAGTCCACATGTTGGCTGCATCCTGCCTGCATTGTGGGAAAAGAAATAGGCTATGTATCCCAGTCAAAGCAAGGGGAAGGTGTGCTGGAGACCAGTAGCCCCTGTGCTTTGTTCACCCAGGTCATTGAGGCTGTATATTATCTTGTATTGATTTTGGGCTAGATGAACATAAATATGCAATGTAGCGTATCTACATATGCATATATATATTAATAAAAATATATACGTTTCATTCATCCTCCTAAACATTTTTAGCAAGATGTATTTCCTTAAAGGAAAGAGAAGACTGGTGGCAACTGACATTTTCAGCAATGAAAAGGAAAGCTTTCTGCAGTCTTTACTTGCTTTCATGCAGGTTTTCAACAGCCATGAAATTTAGTTTCCTGTCTTTGAATAGATATCGTGACAGATGCGGCCTGCTTTTGACTTATAAAGGAGAAATTATGCTCTCTGCTTGTTCTTGTGCAAGTCATAACAGCACATACTTCATTGCCCTCAGCATCAGTTCTGCAGGACTGAGCTAATGCAGACATATCTTAAAGCTAAATTCTAGAAATACCTTTTTGAGCAGATTTATGAAGCTTTTGCCTCTGGTGCTCTTCAGCAGCATGGCTTGTTAAAGTCGTTGTGTGATGGTGTCCACCTGCAGCATACAGTGGGCTGATTATGCATGACTCAAGCAGCCAAAGGAACCGAGAAAGTGAATGTACCATCTCACAGTAGCACATTTGTATAATTAGTTCCTTGGCTGGGTTGTTTTATGATCCACTAAGTCTTCCATAAGTTTTTAGGCTACCACATAAATTCTGGGACAAGGATTCATAGAAGTTATGAATATGCAGTCATTCAGTGATTTCCAGTCTATAGATATATGAGGAAAGACTGCAGGGGCTTAATTTTTTTTTTTTTTTTTTAAGGTTTATTCATAAACATACAAGATAATAGATCAAAACACTGGGAGAAATAACACTGGTCAGAAGCAGTTAGGATTAGCTGTTTTCTCTTGATTTCCTGCATGACCTGAAGGAGTGGAGAATGGTGGAGACCAGGAGAACAGTATAGGTGAGAATTACTTAAGGAACATGGTATGCATGGAGTAAATCTTAGCAGCATTATTGCCTACAAAGAATATGACTGTGAATTATGTTGTCGAAGATGACAGCTAAGACAAATCTTAGGGAAAGTATGAATTTTAATTTACTCTGCAGTGTTCTGCAGTAGTCCACACACTACCTGAATGCATTATTGTTTAGAGAGATAATTATTTTTATTAGTGAAAGTTGCAGCCAGGTTTTTAGAATTTAGGGTTTTAGACCCACTATACCTCATTCACATGTACTGTAGCCATGGGATAGCTCCTAGGCTATCAGCTTGCTTAGCTGTTTACCTTACAGGCCAAAGAAATCTTTTTGGTGGGTGAACTACATGACATACAGCTAAATAAATTATTTAGGACTTTTTTGTATCCAGATTTCCTTTGTTACTCCCATCCAGAAGTACCACATCACCAGTTTTCAAACTTTTCAAATAGACAAATAGTGTGAAAACTTGGCCTGAAAATCTAACTGCAAGTAATATGAAGTATTTAAGAAAAATTATTACCTGTCAGGCTAATCTTTATTAGATTGTAGCAGTGTTCCACCTAATTTTAGTCAGTTAAATTGGGTTATTGTCTAAAAGTGCTGAAAGCCAAAGACAGACAAGTAATGTGGTTCTTTCTTCATCTGTCTCATATACGGAAGGAGAGATAAGATGCAATATTTTCAAGTCAAGAAAAAGTAGCTGTGACTGCTATTACGCATTCACTCGTTTGACTGGTGATGTAGAGATGTTTCATGTGCGCACCGTTTGATGCTTTCCCATAAAATGGAATGTGTGACATTAGGTGACAAGAAAAAATTAGCGTGATTTAAATTGTGATGTGCAGAATGGAAAGTAGGAGAGTGTATAAAAAGTCAAAACCCACTGCTGTAACCTGCGTCTGCATTGTGTTACACAAGTTCATGATCACCCACACTGAATGCTTTTTCCTGCAACTTAAATACTGATCTGTGACTACCTGGCACCTAAGATCTAATTTGAAGGGTTATTTATGATTCTGATATGCTCCTTAAGTAACTGTTTGTGCTTATTTTTAATAAACAATTAGTGATCCTAATCTCTATTAATATTTGGTTATCTTTAAGAAGTTCTTGGTGAAGGAATTCTACTTTGACTATTAAAGAAAAACCTTTTCTTGTAAATGGCTTCTTAATGCAGTCAAAACAAGCATTTGCAGTTAGTTGCTCATTAGAGCAAGAAGAAACCAGAACCATGACTTTTGCAACAGTATGAAATTACAGTAATTAGTTTCAATAACTTTTTGAAAGGTAATTTCTGCCTCCATTAAGTGAAGATAAGCTTACTGCTTTTGAAGCATGAGAAAAGGGGGGAGAGATTCATGTTTTGGCAAACACATGGGTTTAGTTTTGAAAGCTTATTAAAGTAATTTGAAAACAAATATGTATTTTATATGTAAAATAAAGCATACTTGACAAATACAAATTATAGCTAGAGGGGACCTTACTTTGAGAAAAGTTGTTTTGTGGATGAGTTGTGTTCAAAAACCTCATTAGCTCTGAGACCATAAGAGATAGTCAGACATTATAAGATTTATTAATCACAATCTAAACAGAACTAATTCCATTATTTTCTAAGAGATAAGGAAGAAACAGAGAAAAAAGATGAAAAGGAGGAAACCAGTTACCCCAGACTGATATGCTACTTCTATATGCATGTCTCAATCCTCTTCCATTCAAGGCCTTTCATAAATGGCTCAAAGGATGGAATCTGAAAAGATGTGTTTGTGGCTGGGAGGTATGCCATTGCAGATCCTCAAGTATGTAGGATAACCTCCATTCCTCCCTCCAGAAGTTGAGGCAGATCTCACAGATGGCAGTGGGGCAGGCCGCAGTCTTGGAGATGTGGTCCGTAGAGAAAGCCAGAGCTATGAAGGACCTGTAAACATCAACACACAAGACTATTCTCTAGGCAGTGATTCTGAGACACAAAGCTTCATCACCACTGGCCAGCTGAAGGTATGGTAAAACAGAATCCAGTTGTTCAGCTGGAGAGAGTATGCAGTATTTCTGCTGCTTGAGGCCAAGAATGAGCTTTGTCTCTGTGGTTACACAGGCCATACTGCTTTTTCAGACCTGCCACTCCGGTGCGAAATGGACCCTCACAGAGCTTTCTTCTTTTCCCAGTTTACCTACAGGTCTCTGTGATTTCTCCATACAGTGATCCTTGCAGCCTTCAGTCTAATATAAGGTTTAATCTTGCAAGTCTTTTAAAATCCACCATTGCCCTAAATATTGAACAGTCATTTACACTAATTCAGTAGGTAAATTGCATCAAGGCAACCATTTCCTTCTGCTCTGCATGGGTGTATAACTATGTGGTATCCTATTGTAATGTCCTGTACTTTACTTAGGGAATTTTCTCATCTGAATTAATATTTAGAATAAATATATGGAGTATCAGCAACACAGATGACACAACAATCAAATATTTTCTCATTTAAGTTTACAAAGCACAGAATTATTTTCAGAAGTGAATTCTCTAACTGAACAAGGCTCTTAGGAGACTAGCAGTGAGTTCAGAAAGAGAAATAAAACATTACAAAAAGCATAGATTCTGTTAACTTTATCAAAACATTAATTATTCAAAAAAGTAATGACAAAACTTTCTGCTGATCCTAAGTGGGTCAGTTATTCTGTCATCTCATATTTCACCATGACTGAGAAATGAACCTTGGTTTGTAGAGCAATACAGTGATAAAAGTCTGCATATATGTGAGGATCCTTCATTCAAGGAAATTAATAGGACATCTTGCTTTTTATCATCATTGAATCTATGTATGGGTAGAGAGGCAGTTTCTGACATTCTTTCCATGAGGATAATTGAAAATGTCAAAAGACAAGGTTAAGATAAAGAATACATCTCAGAAATGTGCAGCTTTAATCAAAAATCACACTGAGGGAGAAACCATTCTAAACTTTCTGATCAAGCAATTTAAAAATAATGGTGCTTCCTTTAGAAATTATTTGACCTAAATATAACATCTGCTTTTATTCCAAATATAAATATGCTAAACATAATATTTCAAAACTAAAACAAGTCTCTTAAAATATTTAAATAGGAAAATGATGAGGCATTGAAAGAGTTGTGTCTGAAAAATGTTGTCTTTGCACTTTCAAAATAGGCTTATTTTAGCTCAGTTGTAAAAATCAAGGTTATGCACAAGCATTGCTCTGCTAAAGAATGTGTGTTTTCCAGTTTCAGCACTTGAATTTTCAAGTCTTTTAAAAAGCAGATGTGCTACATGCAGATAAATGTGGCACCTTCAACCATGGTTTGGTTTGGACCCTAAATTTTCAGAAGTCACTGGTGATTTGTATTGCTTCAGTCTTATTCTTCAGCCTGAAACAATACATTTTCAGTAGGAAGGTACTTCTGAAACTGGTATGTCAAAGCAGGTTAATTAAATAACCTGTTACAGCTTAAAATCTACAATAAGATCTAATATTTCCCATTCACTTAGTGCCACAAAGGCAATGTCGCGTTAAAAAATTGATAGCTTGCAACAAATCTTGAAAATCTTGATAATTGACTGTTACAAACCAGCATATAACAATTTTATATAGCTCATAGAAGAAAAAAAATCACAGAATGTACCCAGAATTCTGTGTAGGAGGCAACTCTGGTTTACCACCAAAGCTGCTTCTAGGCTGTCATAGGAGCCAAACCCAGAATTGGTTTGCCACAGCAGTTCATGGGAGCTATAAATTCCTCTGAGCTCCAAGTACCTGAAATGGTGGTACAGCAGAGTTATTGCTGAGATTGAATGACAGGTATAGTGTCTTTCTACAGATATAACAGATAAATTGGAAAGTTTGTACTGAATCTGTTAAATTCAGTTTGATTTTGGAGCAGTATCATGTTTAACTGAAGCTGTAATAACCTCATATTCCCACTAGGTAAGATATGAGAGGGAATAGAGTATACTGAATAGGGATCTAAAAATACTAGAAAATTCTGCAGAAGATGCTACTGGGCTGGATTAATTTTAGCTAAGGAATAAGCAGGTGTCACAACTGAGTGATCTCTACAGTTTTTAGATCGTTCAACTCCTAAAGGAAAGCACAAAGACACCTTTGTTGAAGGCTATGAATCACTAATTAAGGGAGGATCTTCCTTATTTTCAAAATGCAGAAGAGAGGGATTATACAAAGGAGCATGCACCACAGGTGTGTGTCTGTAGCCATGTGTTAGAGGGGCTCCCCAGCAAGAAACTTGTTTAGCACCATTACAGTCTTTATCTGGCCAACATCTTCATAAGGTTTACCTTCAAATTTAGAATGTAATTCTGGTTTGAAGATATTGCTACCCAACCAAGGTGATAAATATGAAGTTTCACCAGTCATCTGAGCTAAAAAAATTTGCAGTAGGAACTAAGTTACTATAATTTCAGGAATGAACTCTGGTTTTGATGGTGACCACCAGTATTTCCTTAAAAATATTTATGGGTGCTGGGTTATTCCCCAGTGGTCTGCTTGGCAAATCATTACAGACATGCTGTAGGGGGTGATGGCTTCTTGAGAGTGTAAGTCATCAAGGTGTCCCACTAACTATGGGATACAGAAGATCATAAATAATTAGGATTTAAAAGTCCTGAGATCTGACATAAGAATGACGGTTGCTATGTAAGAAGTAGATATTCATTAGTCAAAACATATATATATATATATATAT
>NW_010267870.1:0-5812 GCF_000690775.1 Eurypyga helias
GAAGGAGGGGAGGGGGATTAGTGAGGGCAGTTTTGTGGTATTTGGCTAGCTGGAGTTAAACCATTACTCCTGACCTCTGTGTACACTGCAGGCCTCTTGTTAGCGCTGCATGGAGCAGGAGGACATGAAGCCAGTGAGATGATGATGCTCTGCATCAGTGCCTATCAGGGAGCACTGACTAACAATTAATAACAACACTCTGATCACTGGCGTAGCCTGTGGCATGGACTAGATCCACTTGGCTTCTGCTGTTGCTGATAGGCAGTGAGGTAAGAAATTCTGGATCAGGCATTATTCCATTATTCTGTGATTCCTTTGTTTCCTCACATTTTTATCTATGGGGTATTGGATTCAACTGGCTAAACATCTTCCAGAAGGTAGAATCTGATACTTCATAATTTAGTCTACATGTGAACATTTGTGGACCATTTTACATGACAGGAGCAACAAGTCTGCAAAAGAAATATGCAGAAAAGGAAACAGTACTGCCTGCCTCTTTTTGCAGAGATGACATCTTCACTAAAAAATAAAGATGACTTCTCTTTTTTTGGTTTTGTCTTGACTGCATTTCCCGCCCCCACACCCCACTCTTGGCTAGGTGATGAATTATTACTCCTAATAGAGATTTATTCTGAAATAGGTTGCAAATACTCACTGCTGACTGCAGCTGCTGGAACACCTTTCATGTCTTCCTCTTGGCAAGATTATATAGGATCTAGATCAGCAAGGTTGTGGTTTTGCTTTTCTACTAAACTTACAGAGTGGAATTTCACCTGTACTTCTATCTGCTGAGATAGTAAATATAATTACATTTTCTCAACACGTCCTTGAGATGATATCCTGAAAGAAGACCTTGTGTAAAAAAAAAAAAAAAAAAAAAGCCCAAGGAGTATTGGAAATTTAACTCTTGCTTTCTTTTTATTTTAGTAGAAAATCAAAGGGAAATTTGGAAAAGCAAATCTGTGTCGAAGCTTGCTGAAAATCGTTCTAGATGACATCATTATTATGTAAATCTCTGTAGTGGCATTGTTGGAATAGTGGAGCTCTTAAACCAGATATATAGTAGAAGGAGGTGGAAGAATGTACATTTTTGCTGAAGAAGGGTGACATAAGATGGAGATGAGAAAGGAAAGGAAAGGAAAGGCAAGGAAAGGAAAGGAAAGGAACGGAAAGGAAAGGAAAGGAAAGAAAAGGAAAGGAAAGGAAAGGAACGGAAAGGAAAGGAAAGGAAAGAAAAGGAAAGGAAAGGAAAGGAACGGAAAGGAAAGGAAAGGAAAGAAAAGGAAAGGAAAGGAAAGGAACGGAAAGGAAAGGAAAGGAAAGAAAAGGAAAGGAAAGGAAAGGAACGGAAAGGAAAGGAAAGGAAAGAAAAGGAAAGGAAAGGAAAGGAACGGAAAGGAAAGGAAAGGAAAGAAAAGGAAAGGAAAGGAAAGGAACGGAAAGGAAAGGAAAGGAAAGAAAAGGAAAGGAAAGGAAAGGAACGGAAAGGAAAGGAAAGGAAAGAAAAGGAAAGGAAAGGAAAGGAACGGAAAGGAAAGGAAAGGAAAGAAAAGGAAAGGAAAGGAAAGGAACGGAAAGGAAAGGAAAGGAAAGAGGAAAGGAAAGGAAAGGCAAGGCAGCCATCATGGGCTTCATGCTTCTAGCATCTCCTTCCACAGTGCTTATCCCTGTGCCATTCTGAAAGGGACTCAATTAAAATCTGAAATCTGCTCACTAGGAAAGTAGCAAAGAATGAGTAGGCTCTTACTCTCCTTTTAGGCATCATGACTGGTGGCCATTTTATTTGTATGGCACACTTCAGTGCTAGTCAGTTGATATACTGAGTATGGATGGAATTTTCCAACAAAAGATTGCATTAAACTTATATTAAAGCAGAATTCAGACTGAAATAATAGACCAATTGGGGAGGGTTTAAAACCTTCACAGGGATGTTGTTGCAGGTGGGACAAAGTCAAGAAATTCCAAGTGAACACTACACATCAAAATAATCCACCCACAGTTAGGTGAAGAAAAGATGTGAAAGCACTTTAGATTGCCCTAAGTCTTGCCAAAAGTGATGAGAATTATTTTTGTGGCTCTGATACCAACTCTTGCTATCTTTAAAAATAAACCCACATGTTCTGCAATATTTTGTGCCTAAGAAAATAGCTGTGAAAAAAAGCTTTATCTGCTTCTGTGGATTGTATACTTCACACTTACCCATATTTGAATATCTTTCAAGTGTAACCTTAACTGAGTAATTTGAGTTTATTGTGCTTGTTTTGAGAAAATTATCTCATCATGGAGTAATTACAACATCCTTGTAAGATTGATTGGAGAAAGACACATTCAGAGAGGAGTCATGAATGGTTCACTGTCAAAATAGGGTGTTGTATCAAGTGTGATTCTGCAGGAGTCTGTGTGAGCCAACATTGTTCAATATTTCCATTTCACACCTTGTGTTGAATAGAATTTGCTTACATTTGCAGATGAAACCAGACTGTGATAGATGACACACAGGGAGACAATTGAGGGTAAGAGTGGTCTTCCCAGGCAGCCTGGAGATTCAGTCTTTTATTTTTTTAATTAATATTGCTGAACATGGGCAAGTACATGCTCTAAAAAAAAAGTACTTGGCTCCATGTAACCACATGGGAACTACCAGCCATAGAGCAGTTTTGCAAAAATCTGTGCATTATTATGGACTACAAATTTGATAGGAAATGTGAAATTAAAACCAACCAACCAACCAAACAAAACCCCACAAAAAACCCAAGGCAAATAGTATAAGCAAGGGTTCTGGAGGAAATTGCATTTCCTTGGCCCGGGAGAGGAAGAAGGACACTTCAGTGACAGGTGAATGGGTAGGTCAGGCTGGGCTCCTGTCCGGTGACCCCTTACTGAAGGCACATGCTCAAGTAAGGCCAGATCTCCCTGGGTGTGTAGGACAGCCTCAGCCCACAGAGCTGCTGGTGTGCAAGGCCTTTCCAGATGTTAAGATCACCTGCTGGTGTAAGGAATCTTTTCTGTAAGGTGGTGGAGAAGAAGGGGGAACAACAACATGCAATGTTTGAGGCAAGGCATTTTCATGACCTGGTCATGCTGAGGTGAATACATTCTTCCCGGCCAGACGAGTGTTGGTCATTACGAATCTCAGATCCAGGTGACTAATTTTGAGTGTCACATTAGATATGTTGACACACCTCTGTCTCTCCATGTGTTGGGCAGGTGATGTGTCCTGACAGCCTCACATGGCAGGATTTCCACCTGCAGTTTGGCTTTGGTCACTCACACACTTCTGTAGCTGAGGAATCCTAATCACCCTTTTTGTGGATAAAACTGGGGCTCTTCCAGGGCCTCAGAGATGCTGAATGTAATCACAAGACTGGCTGTGTGCATGGTGGCAGCCCATGCACACTTCAAGTGGATGCACACTAAAGACTGCTTTTGCACCAAGTGTTCTTACAAGGCATTTCTCCAAAGTTCTCTTTAGCGTACCTCTCAGTGTGGGTTGGTGCTTGTGAAACATGAATTCGGACTTGCCTAGACTTTGTCAAGTATTGCCTAGTGTTGCTAGCTGGACTAAGAGACAATAATCTAAGACAGAGGCAATTATGTAAGTTAGAGTGGAAAGCATGCTGTCCAGGCTGCCCATGGCCCAGGCTGCCCTGCCAGCTACTGCTCTTACCAACATGAAGAAATGGACCCTCCAATTTTTGAGGGGCGTGGAGGAGGGTCACTGAGATGGTTAGGCCTGACACACAGGGCCTAGGAAGAGAGGTGAGATGGGATGGGCTGTATTAGCCAGCTGAAAAGGAGGCTGAGGGGAATCGAACTGTAGGTCCAGCTTGAAGGCAATAACACAGTGGGACAAAGCCAAATATTTTTCAGTGGTGCCAGACAACAGAAAAGTAACAACAGTCACAAGGTGTACTTTAAAATGTTCAGGCTGGACACTGGGAGAAAAGTGTTGCATCAAGAGGATGGTGCAGTCTTGGTACAGGTTACCAGAGAGGATCTCTGTCCGTAGTGAGATACAAGATTTGATGACAATATGCCATGGTTATCCTGATCTCATATTGGGCATAGTTTACTATGTGAGGAGGAGACTCCAGTGACCCTGGCCACCAGCCCTGTTGGGATCCTGTGTTTGTGTTCTTTGAAGTCACTATTTCCAGAGCTATGTCACCAGAGCCACAGAATCACAGAATCATTAAGGTTGGAAGGCACATCTGGAGATAATGTAGTTCAACCTCTCCACTCCTCCTAGGACAGGGTCAGCTAGTGCAAGCTGATCAGGACTGTGTCTACTCAGGTTTTCAATATCTCCAAGGACAGAAACTCTACAGCATGTCAGGGTAATCTGTGCCAATATTTGATCAACTTCACAGTAATAAATACTGTATGTTTAAGTGGTACTTTCCATATTTAAGTTTTTGTACACTGCCTCTTTTCCTGTCACTGATATCACTGAAAAGAATCTGGCTTCATCCTCTGAACACTCCCCTAGGACATACTTATGTACATTGATTAAACTTCCCCTGAACCTTCCCTTTTTTTTTTTGTGGCTAGAGAATCCCAGCTCTGTCACACCTCCTTGTAGGCACAAGGGGGAAAATGCCTGCTGCATACATCCTTATTATCAAAGAATGGTCTTGCAGGACAGGATGTTCCTACAACATGCACAAAGTGTGTTCATCCCTGCAGGCCCTGAGTCTCACAGAATGGATATGAGGTCCTTTGCAGCACTTGGTCTGGACCGACTGCAAAGACAGAAGGGTGGAGTCTCATGTTCATAGAAACAAGCTGAGGGAAGGGGGAATATTCAGATCTTGTATTTTACCTGATTGAAATGTTCAAAGAGAAAGAAAACCCTTGGTCTTATTTTTCCATGCAGAAAATATCTATAGAAGAGGAGTGAATTGGCTGAGTTTCTACACATGAGCTGCAAAGCAATTGCACAAAGATGTGATGTATAAAGGACTGAGTAGTGTATAATGTTTTCTGCTTCCATTCGGTGATAGGGAACAGTTTGGGAAACAGGAATGTTCTTAGAAGATCCTACTTTCAGGTTTGTTTTCAAGAACAAGCAAGGGATCCTGTGACTGTATTCAGAGCTGAACAAAACTGTTACAGTTCAATAGACCTCATGGGCCCTAACTGCATGAATATTTGGAGGATGTACTCAAATAACTCAGAACAAAACCAAGAACCAAGGACGAATCATAGAATGGTTTGGGTTGGAAGGGACCTTAAAGATCACCTCGTTCCAAGCCCCCTGACTGTGCCCACAAAACTAACTAATATTGACACAGCAGCAGCAGATATTTCCCACAAACCTGTAGTGACAGGACCATGATTTCCATCTCCATGACTTTTGCTATACCCCATGGTGTTACTGCTCACAGGTACGTGCCACTGCTCACAGGACAAACACAGTGCTTGCAAGTCCACAGCTTTTACTGGAGTTTTCTGTGCACAATCCCAGACCTGCCGCACTGCCGCACTGGAGGGATTAACAGGGACAATGCTCCAAATCCAGCTCTCTACAGAGTGATTTGTGTCACCTTCTGTGACTCTGCTTGGAAGCTGCTGCCACTCTGGTAATTCCCAGAGAAATCTGGACCCAAAAATGGTCTGATGTAAATATAAACCTCAGACAAAGAGGCTCATCTCCCTCCCACAAGTCCTAATCCTGTAAATTTAAATTCCTTGACATCATAAATAATGCTCCCATAACTCTCAGCCTGTGTGGTCCTCGAAAGTGGAAGAGAAGTCTCTCAGAATTTTTGGACTTTGAGCATTTATTTTATGGTTGGGTTTTTTTTTTTTG
>NW_010267870.1:5832-7495 GCF_000690775.1 Eurypyga helias
CCCCCCCCCAGAAAAAGATGGAGCTGTGAGTCACAGTCACCATGATCTGTTCTGAGTCCAGATTCTGTAAAGCCCTTGCTCAATGAAGTTTGGGCTGAAATTTTAATTAATCCTTTGTGGGGTTACACAAGACACATCTTCCCACAGTAGTGGAACACACCATTCAGGAGAAGTATTGATCACACTTTCGAGGCCAGGGGGAATGTGGGGGACAGGTATCATGTTGATTCTTCACTATCTACCTGATATGCCACAGATGATCAGAAAAGTGACCTTTCCTTGTGAGAATAAAGGTCACTCACTGGTCACCGGGATTTTTATATCCTCAGAAGCATCAGTTCAGAGCAGAGTTGGGCCAGGGTAGGTCACTACACACACTGAAGGATGCATCAGATAAATTATCATCTCTGATATTTCCAAATCTTCTCTGCAATGTGTTCTCAAAACTTCAGTAGATATAACCTCACCAAACTCTGTGCCAGGCAGAAAAGAAACATGGCTAACCCCAGTTTTCAGGCAGGACGAAACAAGAAACGTTGTGTTGAAAAGCTAAGGGATAAAAACAAGTTACAGTAGGCAACGGAAGATAGGTACAATCTTATATGGTTTAGCCATTGGTATATGGTTTAGCCATTGGTATGCAAATCAGTTAACTCACAGGTCTCCTCTAAACCACAGTAAGCCACATATAGCTCCCTGAGTTGACAGGAACACTTACCAGTCTTTCCTTGCAAAGCATAGCTTCATGCAAAGGCTTTCAAGGCTGATCAGTTGGGATCAATTTTACAGTCTACTCAAGTTGCCTGGGAAAATGGAAATTTCTGCAAATCCCCAACATCCTTGTGTCTTACATTTGCTTCATCTCAAAGGATAAATTATTTTATGGCCTTCAAACATATTAACAGTTAATAGTGTATGTTTTACACTCTTCTCCTCCTCCCCTGACCTTGAGGTTTATGGCTGGAGTTTATGGAGTTGGGATTTTCTTTGATGCAGGCTTATGTTCTGGCAAAGAGACTGACAAGCTGTGCTTTTGCTACCCTGAGCCAACAGTCTGCCATCTTTTGACGAATTGCTGTCCTTTGTGTGAACTTTGCTCATTATAATGTCATGACCATACCAAAATGCACCTCCAGCCAAAAGTTGACATGCATCCTGAGTCTGATCATTCCTCACTGAGCATGCGCTCTGAATTTGAGGTAACTGATACCTTTAAACTGAGGCGAGAACATTTTACACCAATCCTAACACAGGTATGTGTGGCTACGGCCACTCAAGCTCCACCCTGAAGGTAAAAAACAATATAAAAGTAGCCTAAGAAAAGGGAGGTGGTAGGGAAGGCACCATCGTGGACCTCAGGAAGGACTCCATCGCAGACCTCTGACTTCTGGGATCAGTCGATGGGCTGAGCCTTTCTTCCCCCACACAGGGATGCCTTTGGGTAAGATTTGAAACTTAGGAATCTCTATAGAGTTGCTTCTAACTTAGCGCTTAATCTTAACATCTGTGTACACAGGCCTTGCAGACAGTGCATTCATCACCGGCAATCCACAAAGAACCTGTGCTGTTGCTGCAAATAAACTGCACTGTTTCACGTACCCAGCCGCACCGTTTCTCACCGGCACCCTGTCAGCCCGTAGATAGTGGCTGGGGGGGGGAGCAG
>NW_010267870.1:7589-7851 GCF_000690775.1 Eurypyga helias
CTCAAGGGGGTTTATGTCCTGCCAAATTAATACTCTTAATGCAACATCATGAACTGTGTGTATTAAAAAGAAGAAAGAAGGTTGTCGGTGCTTCTCTGCAGAGATGAAGGGGCTTCACGGGATGGTTGCAGACAGGGGCGATGAAGATGTCAACTGGCCGGGTCCTAATGGAGGGCGGCCCAGGCCGAACAAAGGTTGGGACGGGGAGGGAAGAGACGGAGCAGAGAATTCAGCTTCCAAGTCTCCGGCCCTTGTAACAATT
>NW_010267871.1:0-247 GCF_000690775.1 Eurypyga helias
AGCAGGCGGCGCTGCTCCGCCGGAGGAGCGTCAACACCACCGAATGCGTGCCCGTGCCCAGCTCCGAGCATGTCGCCGAGATCGTGGGTCGCCAGGGTGAGTGGGGGACCGGGACGGGGAACCCCCCTTCGCCGGGCTGTGGAGCGGGCAGAGGTGCGCCGCGGCCCGGCCTGGGCCTGCTGCCCTTCTGCTGGGCTTGGGGTAGGCCTTGTCCCACAGACCTCCGGGATGTGCCCGTTCGGTGCCG
>NW_010267871.1:282-8514 GCF_000690775.1 Eurypyga helias
GGTCCACCTCTCCTCTCCCCAACGCCGCTTCCTCCCAGGGGACAGGGTGCCGGCTCTGGCCCTGGCCACGCTTGAGAAGCCAAGAGGCAAGAGTGAGCACTGGTGTAGCTAAGACCTTTGGTTACTGTAAATTTGAGCTGTGAAACATGGTGTATAGTCTGACCGTGGACAGGTAGGTGTTGTCACAGGCTCTGGTCTTCAGTGCCACTTGGCCTGTGGTCAAGTAAGAAGCTGCATTTCAGCCTCGGAACTTTGGACCGTGTTTTACAAAGACTTTCGGGTGAAGCATTTTAACTTCCTTGCCTTGCAGGGCAGGGTATGGGCTGACAGTCTTCCTACAGCTTTCCTTGGCACTCCACAAGACAAAGTGAGACCTCAGGAGCCAGTGAGATGGAGAAACAAGCCACGTGCAGCCCCCTGTGTGAAAGCCCTTGTCTTTCTGCGCGGGTTGTGGTTTCCTGTTGATCGCTCTTGCTGCACTCCATGGGCCTCTTCTACGCCGTTAGGATAAGGTCATGTCAGTGATGTCACGTTCGTTGTTGGCCTTTCATGTGGTCTCGTGGGAGCAGGACTTGGAGGAGTTAGAAAGATGACGTTTCACACCAGCTTTCTGGCAGTGAACCTAATTTTAAAAGCACTTTTTTTATACATCAAGAGAAGTGCTGAGCAGTGTCAAGTGTAGGTGTGGAAATGCAGACAATGAAGTTGTCGCTCTCTTCCTCTTCCCTTTCTGTGTTTATGGGTTTAGGGGTGGTGTGTCTCGTTGGCTGATCCGCTCTGATAACAAGCGGTTATGCTGTCTGGTCTCCCTACATGAATGTGGCTTTTGTTTCACTTTTTTTCCCTCAAGTATGGAAGAAATGGTAAAATTGATCTAAACCAGTGGGGTACTAAAGAAATGCCCACTGAGCACTGATGCTTACGCAGACTCTTATTTTCTCTATTTAGATTTATTTTAGGCTTTTATCTGTCAAGGGTGGGGTTTTTGCTGGGTGTGTCAAAGGAGAAGCAAAGGCCCTGCTGCAGAAACTGGCAGGTAGCTTCCTCTGAGGCAGGCAAGTCTGTTGTGTTCAAGCAGAAAATACCTTTTCTAAGAAACAGTGTTTGAGTATCTTAGGGCTTGGCTCATGTGTCACTGGGGATGGCAGACAGGGCGGGGAGGGGAATGGAAAGCAGAATGGAAAGTGGTTATTGCTACAGTTCTGTGAAAGAGAAATACAAACTGTTGGGCTTCGAGGACCCATTTAGGCTGCTGTGTTTATTCTCCGCCAGATCACAATTGCTCTCTGTAGTATATTTTTCAGTACTTTGAGGCATTTAAAAACAGCATAATGGGGCTTGCATAAACGTAGCATCATTGTTCCTAAAGAGTTCATTTGCTGCCTCTGCTTTTATTTCTTATTTGATGTCACACTGTTTGGCTTGTGATAAAATATTTAGCCTCGGTGGGGACGGATTGTATCATAAAAAGAATTAGGGCTACAAAAGAGGAAGGAGCAGAACAAGTGGAGGGAGAGTTAAAAGAAATAACTGAATATACTTGCACAAAGCTTTGCATATGGAGGTCCGTCAAAATTCTCATAGCAAGGAGTCTTACGCTTAGAAACCGACACGTTAAGTTGTATTGGTTCCACTAAGTATTTGTCAGACTTCTTAGAAATACTAGTCCTTGCATCTCCTTTTATGGCCCAGAGCTGTGCTGGCTCAATTGCATGGGCTAGAGGCTCTTGCTCTCTCACCCACCTGCTCTGCATGTGTGTCTGTTCTACCCCAGCAAGTACTGTCAGCCCCCAGCGATGCTGGCCAGAGCTGCATCCTTCGCCAGTCGTTCTGCTCCCTCTAAAAATGTGGATGCTGCATATTCTCTTCCTAGCACACTTCCTAACCAGCTGGTTGCATTATCTTGAATTAATTCGGTTTAAGTTTTATGCCCAGCTGCTCTGTGCTGTACTACTTTAATTATCTAAGAGCGATGCAATTGGAATGTTACTTCTGATGGATTTTCACGAAAGTTAAGTTTATATCTTCTATTGCTGTCTTCATGAGGTACAAAAAGAACTTGAAATGTCTGCAGCCTGAAAACATCAGCTCTGAAATACCAGGAATGCTGAGTTTGATCTGGGCTTTGCTGGAGGCCTCACTGCTCTGTCTGAAAACATGTTTATTGTAAGACCTAACTCCCTAACTGAAGGAATAATGGTAAGCAGAATTCCACCATGTGTTTTATCCAAATCTCATCTTTTGCACAAAGGAAGAGAATTTCCAGTCACAATTTGAGACCAAAAGAGTCACTGATTCCTAAGAGGGCTGTAAACAAGCAGAAACCTCATGACACTTGCTTTTTTTTTTTCCAATTGTGTGCAGGTTTCAGAAATAGAGTGCTTGAGGCAGTGAAGTGGTGCTCCCCCAGCCCTGCTCTGGGTTGCTGTGTTGCAGGTTCCCATGTGGGTAGCTACGCTTTCCCAATCTGCGCTGGTAGCTGTGCACAGATGTGGGATGTCGCAGCTACAAAAGGTGTGGAGTGCCTGAAAAGTACCTTGTGGCTGATGATTTTCTTGTGAAGCTTCAGGGGAGGTTGCTGGGTTACTGTGACAGTAGTGTAATGTGTTGCTGTGTTTGCGTGTTTGCATCACTGGAAGAGGCTTAAAGATTTTCTTTTAGTGAATACTAGGTGTTCCTTCTTAAAGGTCTGTAGTATTCCTGAAACCTGGTGGGGTTTTGTGCCTTTTTTTTTTTGGTGGTGTGTTTTTGGGCTTTTTTTTTTTTAATCTTAAATGTTCTCAACCTTCTCTTATTCCCTTTGCCCCCCTCCAAAAAGAAGCTGACAGGCACCAGTTGGGGTAGTGTAATGTAATTCTTCGTGGTCTTTGAAGTGGAAGAATCTCAAAGGTGAACAACAAAGGAAAATATATTTGTAACCTTGTATTCTTGTTAAGGCATGTGACTGGGAGCCAGGAAAACTAGATTCCATTCATGGCATTGTACAGGCTTCCTGTATGAATTTGAACTAGCTGTTGAATCCAACCTTCGGTAAGTTAGCCAGTCATCATGCTGATCAGAAAAGTGAATTTGCTGTCAGCATCTAAAAATCCTGCATGCACAAAGCTGCATTGGTTTAAAAAAAACAGAATTGGAGAAAGTGCTCTCAAGCAGTAGCAAGAAAGCTGTGTTGAGGAGGTGACCTTGTTTGGCTGAGAAAAGCTGGCATAGGGAGTATACCCAAAATTATATAAGGATGTATCCAGACTTTAAAAGAACACATCCCAAACAAAACACCTTCTGGAGATCTAACTGGGAAGGTTTTGTTTTAATCTCTAAACCGTGTGAAGGACTCGTGAAAGTCTGCTGTTGATCACCTGAAAACTGTTTGCCAAAGCTGGTGATTTTTCTGTGGAAATCCTGCCATGGCCTGGTGAGCCCTGGGCAGGAATCCACAAGTTTTAAGTGGAGTCTTCAGTGCCACCCCACCCCCAACTTTTTTTTACACTTAAAAGAAAAAAAAAGGACGTGCTTAAACAATAAAAGGTCTTTTGAATAATGCAGAAAGAGAGGTGGTGTCTGGAGACAGGGATGGAAAACCTGAAGGATGCTGGAAAGGACCAGTCTGTCCTGTGGAGATGCTGCATCCCTGTGTGTATTAACTGTCTTCAGATAATGATTGTTGGAATGTGTTTGCTAATGCATTCCAGTGTTGTGAGTAGTTATGACTATCCAAGTGATAGCCACAACAAAATGTGTGGTGTTTTTTTTTTTTTCACCCTAGGTGTTTATGTCCACAATAAGACTGATTAATAGTGGGTTTTCTCCCTAAGACTTCACCGAGTTGGAGCTACTTGACTCTAAAGACTGGTGCTTTTCTTTCTTCAGCAAGAACAGTTCAGATGGTGGCTGCAGAACTTGAAACTGGCAGGGCAGTCTCCAAACCCCAGATGAGTAAGAAGAGGAATGATGTCATCCTGCTTCACTGATTAAATCAATAATGACAAATCTGCTTAGTGTGAGACAGCCTTGCAACTAAAATAACACTTCTATGCATATTTAATGATCTTGGACTCCTTATTGCTCTTTGTTTTTGAACGTGGGCCTTTGAGCAAAATAGTAGTTTGCTTGAAGTAGTCCAGTAACTTGAAACAAAAAAGTAATTATGGTAAGTTGGTAGCTGCTAAGTGTGTAGCGTAGGTGAACAGTCAAATAAAAAAACCCAATAGCTATTGCACTTGGAGAGTAGAACCAGTGCTAAAACAGTCTTTAGAGAAAATACCTGTGTTATCCTAGTACAGTACATAGATGTCCTGTGGTAGGGTAATCATAGTCCTTTCAAAAAGGACTGATTGTATGTCCTGATGTGTTGTCAGAAATTCAGTGACATCATCACAATACCTGCATAACCTGGACTGGTTATCAGTTGACTTGTAAGTAGTCAGCATGTGCATAGCTAGCTAGTCTGAATTACATACTGATTTTTTTTAAAACACTGGATGCTTAAGATTTCCCTTCTCAAGGATAAGTTTAATTTGCATGACTGAAGTCATCCCATACCTCTTGAGTCATCACCTGAGTTGATTGGCACAGACAACAAAGACCCCACAGGTTCTGCTGACTTACTTCAAGTGAAAGTTACAAGGCAGTTAAACTTCAGACTTTTTTTATCTTCTATAACAAACAGATTCTTAAATGCTTGTTCTAAAACAGGAAAGAACTCTTGAGCTCTTTGTTGAAATCCAGCATAAAGGCTGTTTTTCTGAGAAGCTGAAGTGTCATCATTTTTAGAACCTGGAACTCCAGGAACTGAAACACGTGACCATACTGTGGCCTGGCACCGCCTGAAATCGTTGCTGAAGAAGTTTCAGTGGCCTACAGCTCTGGTACTGTGTAGCAAACGGCATTTCGGTTCTGTTATTTGTCATTTGTGCTACGAGGCGATGCAACTCAAGTTGCAAAGTGTGTCAGAAGGGTGCAGGTTCTCCAGCTGGGATCATAAATCCTCAGTCATAAATGCTGCTCTTGTCTGGCCTGTTGGGTGTGAAGCACACCAACCACTGTGCACACTGGAGAGATGCTTCTCTTTGTGTAGTCTGCCAGAAATGCTGTAGATTTTAACATATGAATACCAGAAGTGAATACCTGCGTAAGTAAGATGTATGGATGAAGCTGAAATTAGCATTTTGTGTCCTAAGATTCTTATTATTTTAACTTCTAATCCTCCTGTCCTTTTTCTTGTAAAGTTGCTGTGTTCTGAAAGGGTATGGGTTTTTTTAAGCTTATAACAGAAATCCTGACCAACGTGCTTCAGAACTGCACTGGGTTAACCTGTCTGTGGTGTGAGAAAATGGTGATCAATTACTTGTCTTTTTTAAGTGTTGGTAAAGTCAGCAGATGCTGTGTGTTCCCCTGTCTTAGCCCCTGTTACCCTTTCTTCTAGTACACTGTGGTCTTAATTTCTGGAAGACAAACTCTGCTTTAGAACAAAGTGTTGGATATCTCAGATTTGGTTTTGATGCAGTGCCTCCACGACACAGGACCAATTCCCCATTGCAGGCAGAAAATGTAACAGGGATAGGGTTGCAAACTTGCTGTAAGGGGGGAAAAAAAGGCTCTTGAGCATGAGAACATTTTTGTTTAATCAAAAGAAAAGGCCAAAAGCTGTAAATCAAGCACTTGTTTCCAATTTCAGTTAATCGTTAAGAATGTCTTCCTTTTCTCTCCCTCAGGTATTCCCTTAAGTTCATGAGGTGCTGCCAGGGTCTGAAATCTCCGTTGCCCTCACCGGTGTGCGTCAGTAGTTCTGCAGTCAGCAATCTCTGCCGCTTCTTTGGACAAAGACACAGTATCTCTTTTTACCTTCTAGTTCATTTTACATGTGACAATATACTGTGGAATTCTCTGTTTAAAAACACAGCTCTAGCAGCATTTTTTTTTTTTGGATCGAGGATTTGAGAGTAGGTGAAGATTTGCATGTTGTTTTGCAATCTTCTGTTGCTCGCACCAGTCTGTTTATCTCACTAGATCAGTGTAACGAAAACAACTCTTTTTTTTTTTACCTGTAGCTGTTTTATTTGTTGGACATATTCCCTCTCTTCTCTGCTACTGTATCTTTCTGATTTTGCTCAGCAGCTGCTTCCTTAGCCCTGGTGTTGCAGTAGTGCAGGTAATTAATAATACAAGTTGCTGCCCTCTGGCTCTTTTGCTGCATGTAACTTGTTTACTGAGTTGCCATCTGTCTTGGGAACGGGAGTATTCCTCTGCCTGTGAGATTGCTGATTTGATAGATTGTCCCAGCCTGACATATAGAAGGAAGCAGTGTGCAGGCTGACTACTTCATTCTGTACTGGATTGATATATAAATCGATTGATAAATTGATACATACCCAAGAAATCTTTATTAAAGAGTTTGTATGCGGTTCTTGAACCAGGGCTTTTATTTTCCAGGAGTGGGTAATGTCCCTGAGAGCTTGTGAACAGCTTGCTGTTAGGAAGCTTTCTCAGTATCATCAGAGATCCTTAAAGCTCTCTTCTTCCTATCCATTAACTTGGCAGCGGTAGGGCCAAATGAAGTCCTGCTCCCTGAGGTCTGGCATAGCAACTGGCTGACTGTGATTCGTTGTCTCTTGGTTAAAAGACTGGGGTGCTCCAGGTTGTCCTCTTGCCTGCTACCTAGGCAAGCCTGAGCCTGCATGGCTGCAGTGCCTGGGGCACTCGGCTTGAAGTGCTGGTCTGGAAAATGTCTCGGCTAAAAATGCTTCTGCAGTTCCAGCTGGATGATAAGTAGGACAGTCATGTATCATCTTAGCATTTATACATGTGAGAAACACAGAGTGAAGTTAGTGGTCAGTTGCTCCTCAGAAATGGGTAAGCGTGATGGAATTATAACAGGAGCAGTCTTGGTTGCTATATATAGTACGACACATATTGAAATGTTCCACGGGCAGGCACGGGGTTTTGGTAACGGCAGAATAACTAAAAGGTTTTGATTGCAGTGGTAAGTTAATGAGGGGGTCAGGAGGCAGGGAAAAGTGTCTTTGGTAGAAAATGCTGTAGTTTTTATTTTTCTTGAAAGACTTGTATGTCATTTTCCCTTCTCTTGGGATAACTTTATCAGAGTGCCTGTCAGTTGAGTTTTTCATTCTCTTCTACATTACTCACTAATTTACCTACTTGTAGCATTGCTTATTGTAGTGTCATTGTAGTTAAAAGTGAAAAGTGGTTATTACCCATGTACAGCACTTCTGAGGTATGGTTGTTGTCCGAAACCATTAATGCAGCCACCCTCCAGAGCAAAGCCAGGCCTGTGTTACCACGTGTTGGGTTGTGAATTTAAGAAGCTGCTCTGCATGGTGGGTTCTCATTATGATGCATCTCTGCTGTGATAAATGGAAAATTTCATCTGAAAGTACAACCTGATGAAGGGCAGGGGCACATACCAGCTGCATGGGTAGCCTGTGGGAAAAGCTTTTGCCCGGAGACGTGGATCTTGCAAGTCTACGTGTGGTTCAAGTGGCCACCTCCAAGGAACTGCAGCTTGTGTACCTGCAGGGAGGAGATTGCTTTGGTTTGTTATGTGAACCAAACAGCTGTTGCTTAAAATCCATGTACATCCATGTTCCCATTTAAGCAGTTAGCCAGCTGTCTTTGGGGACTGTCATCTTCTGTTTCTAAACCTGCCCCATGAGCTGCAGTGAATCCCAGCTGCAAGCTGTCTCGTGGTGTATTCATATTTGTTATTACTCTGGCATGTACTGACATGACCCACATCTTTGAAAAGGGAAAAAAAGAGGATCCAGGGAACTACAGGCCAGTCAGTCTCACCTCTGTGCCTGGCAAGATCATGGAGCAGATCCTTCTGGAAACCATGCTGAGGCACATGGAGAATGAGGAGCAGATTGGTGACAGCCAGCATGGCTTCACCAAGGGCAGATCGTGCCTGACGAATATGGTGGCTTCTACGATGGGGTCATGGCCTTGGTGGGTAAAGGACGGGCAACTGACGTCATCTACCTGGGATTGTGCAGTGTTTGACACCATCCCACATGGCATCCTTGCCTCTACATTGGATAGGCATGGATTTGATGGAGGGTGGATAAGAAACTGGCTTGGTGGGTATGGAACTGGCTGGATGGTTGCACTCCAAGAGTGATGGTAAACGGCTCAATGTCTGAGTGGAGACCAGTACTGAGCAGCATTCCACAGGGGTTGGTGTTGGGACCGCTGCTGTTCAGCATCTTTGTCAGTCAC
>NW_010267872.1:0-407 GCF_000690775.1 Eurypyga helias
CCCTGTGGAAGAGCGCCATGGCATTCTGCGGTACCTCTGTCGTGGAAGGGAGGATTCCTCGGGTCTGGGCGTCCTTTCTGTAGGGTGAGGAGGGAGCCAGCCCCGGGTCGACTCAGCCGCCCTCTCCAGGGACCATGTGCATCCCTGGAAGGGTAAAGGTAACGCCTGGATCTTTTTTTCCCGACTCCAAGTGGAGGCAGAAGCTTAAGGAGCAAAGTAACCGAGTGTCCCGTTGTCCTGGGAAAAGCACCTTCAGCTCCCAGATCCCATAGATCCATGCGAACAGCTGCTTGGCTGTGCTGCTCCTGCCTTGCCGACTGCTCCGCTTCCCCTGTCCTACGACTTCCCGTTCCCTTTCTTCCTCGGTGCCGATCCAACCTGAGTTGCTGTGGTGAATGTCGCAGAGG
>NW_010267872.1:431-965 GCF_000690775.1 Eurypyga helias
TGTGGGGACTGTCGCAGAGGTGCGAGCCCTGTGGTACGGGCGCGGAGCGAGCAGGGCTGCTCGTGAAGGATCTCGGAAAGGATCCTGCCGGGAGTGATGGAGAGCCGGGAGAGGGGGGTACCGGACACGATGCGCCCCAGTCTTGGGAGCCCCAGGGTCCAGGGTTTGGCCCCTCGGGGCAAAGCAGGACCCCGCGGTGGTTCTCCGGGTGTACCAGGAGTACTGTGGAGGCGCCATGGGTTTGTTTGGTTCTCCGGAGCTTCCTCGGGCTCTGGTCGGAGTCGTGCCAAGCCCCTGGGATGAGGCTGGAGCAGTTCACGCGCCGCAGCAGAGCTCCTGGGCCCCGCTGGGCGAGGCGGAGCGGCGTGCCGCACCCAAGCAGCGTGCCCAGGGGTGTCGAGTTGTGCCCGAGGTCGCTGACTGCGATTCGGTGACTAAAACACGAGGAATCGCCGATGGGAAAGGTCGGCGGAGTTTAGACCGGAGCGAAGCCGGAGCAGCGGAGAGATCCTCGAGGGGAGCGGACGCGTGATG
>NW_010267873.1:0-3855 GCF_000690775.1 Eurypyga helias
ACAGAAAATACGGGAGGGGTTTCCCCCCCCCCCATCCCCTTTGAAGGGGTCTGTGGGGTTGTTCAACACCACAGAGACCCTTGGCACGAGGGCAACTGCTGCAGCATGAGGTAAACCTGTGCCAGGGTTAAGGGGGTTGCTTTTGGGGTACGGCTGGGGGACCCTCTCACGGGGACATCCGGGTTGCGTAGTGAGCCAAGGGGGTGGTTTTGGAACCCTAAAGAGGTGCGGAGCCCAGTGAAGTGCTGCGGCCGTGAGCCCAGCCCCAGGTACCCAACGGGGCGCAGAGGGACTGGGGTGGGACTGGGAAACCCCCCAGCCCGGCAGCCGCGGCTCCTGCACCTTCCTCCGGTTTGGGAACCGCATGGGGACAGATGTCATGAAAAAGTCACAGGCAAACATCTCCCCTGGGAGCCCATCGGGGTTGCGAGAGGCTGTGTCTCGCGTGGGCACCCCTGTGCTCGCCCACGGGGCTGCTGTGGTGTCCATCCCTTCCCTTCCCATCCCGCTGCTCCTAACGCCAGGGACCCGGGCAGGCTGGGAGGTTTTAGGATGTTTGAGGATGCTGACAATTGCTCCGTGCGATGCTGCCTTTGGAAAAGCAGCTCCTCCAGCTTTCCCAAACCTGGCCAGTCGTGCGAATTCCATATGTTCCCCAAGTTGTCAAGGGCTGGAATTTATTCTCTCTTTCAAAACAAAGGGCCTCTTTCCCAGTTGCACGCGTTTCTCCAGCTCCCATCGCTAGAACACGTCGTCCTTAATTACCGCATTCACGTCCCAGGCGATGGGATGGCCGGGCAGCGGCGGCTGAGCCTTCTCTCCATGACGCTCCCGCTCGCTGAGGCTTTGCCTCCCGGTCCTGTGCAGCACGTTTCCTCTTTCCCAGCCTGGATGGGATGGTTTAGCCTGCTGAGGGGGATCCCTGGGTTGCCCCAGAGGGAGCACAGGAGCGGGGTTGGAGCACTCTTGGGTGCTGAGGGGGGACATGGGACTCGCGTCTCAATCAGCTCGGCCAGCACAGGCAGCATTTGCTCATTTGGTGTATAAATAAAGGTTTTTAAGTGTGTGCATTTACTAAATTAGTTCGTTGTCACCATTTTTCAAATGGATCAGCTGACGGCAGAGAAATGCCTCTGAAGGTTATTGAGATAATAAAAGACATGAGGGAAGTTCCTTAATTTATTTGAGTTCTCTTTTAATTTACAGCCGTACGGGGTGAGAGTACACTGAATAATTAGTGCTTATGAATGATTGGCTCTTTTCGAACAACCCTGGAAGAGGCAGGGGAGCCAGGGGTGAGGTTGGAGGCTGAGCTCGGTGACGAGGGGTCAATGCAGCTGGGGATGGGCACAGCTGAAGCTGGGACGTGGGAGTCATCGGGCATCACCGCCGAGGGGTCGGGAGTGGGTCGGTTGGCAACGTCCCTCCTTGGGGCACATCTGGAGGATGGCGGTGCCTTTCCCGAGGCTGTGGCATGAGTCAGTGGTGTGGCGGGGTTTGAAAGGTGACCTGTTCCGATGGGCCCGGGCGCCTTTTGCGGGTCGACGATGAATACAGTCAAGTGGAAAGGAGACGTGTTCTCCAGCAGCGAGCTGCCAGGCCTCCCACGTATCAGCCTGGAGCCCGCGCTGACCCTCTGCCCTCCCCAGTCCTGCCTGGCTGTTGCTGCCAGTGGGCTCCGGCGGGATTCGCTGCCCCCAGGGACCACCCGTGCCCCGACGGTGAGCTGGGCAGCGGCCTGAGCCGGGGGTTCCAGTACCTGTTCCCTTTCTCTTGCTCCTTGGCCGGGCTGGGATGCTCGGAGCTGCCGTCGGTGCTGTTCCAGGGCTTTCCGCTGGAATCGTTTGAGATATTTTGGGATGTGCGTTCTTGCAAATTAATTGACAGGCTGAGATACCAGACGACGAAGCAAAATTTTCTTCTCTGTTATTTCATTAGTTATTGAGATTAAATTTTTTTTTTTCCCCCAAAACTTTATTTTTAATAAACCAATCCAGAACTAGCGCTCCCCTCCGCTCGGCTCCCGCTCGGCGCTCCAGGCATCATTGTGTCTCTCAGACTAGACAAGATTGAATTTCTAATGGGTAGAAACGAGCATACGGGTGCGGGATCCCTTTTCATGTCTCAGTCTCCAGCGTGTACATGTTCCCCCCCAACCCCCCCCAACCTGGTGCAGGTCCTGACAGCAACTCGTGCCTGTCCCAGGCAGCCTGAGTCCCGATGGCATCTTCTGGCCGGTGCTGCGTGACGCCCTTGAGTGTTCTCTCTTAGCTATTTTTTTGGCTTTACTGCCCAAAAACTGAAGCTCTTTGTGCTCCTGTGAGCTTCCCGAGCAGAGAGCGGCTCCAGTCCCTTGGGCTTGGGTGAGGCTGGGGGCTGCGGGGACGGATCCTGCAGCATCAGGGAGAGGGTCCAGAGGTTTTTTTTGTTGGGAAAAGTGTTTTTTCCCCAGCGTTTTGCTGTTGCTTTTCCCAAGCATCGAAAGAGCCGTGTGCCAGAGTGGGCCCTGCCAGGCTGCCTGTGCTGCTGGAATGTTTTCCTACCTGGGAAAATGAAAACCATCTATTTTGCTGGTGCTGCTGTGGGGCAGACGAGATGCTGCCCGCTGCCCCGGGGCCCTGGGGGGGATGGCGGCTGCCCAGCCCCAGCCAGTCTCTCCTGGCTGTGCCGTGGTGCCTGGGGTGCACGTTCCCGATGTTCCCTCCCGGCTGCCAGGCTCTCCCCAGACAGGAGACAGGTGAAAATGGGCTTTAAATATATAAGAGAGCCTGGTCTCACTGGGGTTTGAGTGGGACCACTAACGCTGCCGTGGGAAGGGGATTCAGGATTTCTTGGAGTTGGGAATGTGGGCAATGGCCCGAGGTCTGTCGACTGCCAAAATGGTCTCGGGGCACGCACAAGGCCGGCGCGTAGAGCACAGGGGTTATTGAACCAGGGGAAGTCATCGCAGCCAGAATTTATGGGAGTGATAAAACAACTTCTGACAACAGGCTCACCTCCTCCGCAGCTGGGAGGGAATATTTTCCTCTTGTCGGATCGATAAACAATTAATCCGAAAGCAGGGAGCCGGGGAAAACGGGAGAGTTTTCCAGATTTCTAAACTCTTAATCAAGCTCTGGGTAAAACATAGATGTGAGAGTCTGAGACCGACTGATAAAATCTTGACCTTGATAACCGGCTCCTCAATTCCTGGGCCACAGATGATCCTTCCTTGGCTGCATAAATCCACTTTCAGATATTGAACTTGTTCCTAGATGTTTGTGCTTCCAACGTGTTCCATGTAGCTGTGCTTAATAATCTGCTTCACAATGCTGACTTTCCCTCTGTATTTTAATTGATTCTAATTTCCATTCAAAATCGGCTTAAACTGAGTTAAAAAACCTAGTAAATAGTACGTATAAACCCCATAGTAAATAATACATATAATTCACTTATTCTTAACATAAGCTGTGAAAATAAAGAATCCAAATAACTACTGAAACTTGCACGCGGTGCTGGCTTCTCCCTGCCCCACTTCTCCCTGCCCCGCATCCCTGGGGCGGATGGAGGGACCCGAAGGCAGGGTGAGCCCCGGAGCGCCCTCCCCATCCCACCCGTGCCCCCTTTCTCTGCAGCGGCCGGGGGTGAGGGTCTGCTGCCCCTCTGCAGGGTTCGGGGCTGGCACGGTTGGCTCCTGGGGTGCGGAGGGAAGGTGGTCCCCGTGCCGCTGGGTGGGCAGCTGGGGTGCTGTGGGGCTGGTGGGCAGCGATGGGCAGGGGAAACCCGGTTTACCAAAACGCCCCCGATGAGCGTTCGGGTCCGTCCCGCCGGATGGGCATGGCGCTGTCGGGTGGTGGGTACAATTGAGCGTTGGCT
>NW_010267873.1:4052-4261 GCF_000690775.1 Eurypyga helias
GGTGCCCTCCGCAGGCTCACGGCCCCTCTGTGGCGGGTGGGCTGTGCCTGCAGCTCCGGCTCTTGGGGACGTAGAGGCGGTGGGTGCTGCTGGAGACCACCGCCCTGCGCCGATGCTCCGCAGGCAGCCCAGGTACTCGGCGCGGCAGCGCATTGCTGCAGTCGCCCGGAGCCGTGTTGCAGCCGGCTGCATGGGATGCTCCACTGCAA
>NW_010267874.1:0-8341 GCF_000690775.1 Eurypyga helias
ATAGCGGGGCGGAGGTGGGGGGCGACGCCAATGGGGGTTCGACCCGCCATGTTGATAAAGGAGGCGCGGGGGGAGAGCCGCCATCTTGTTGAAGGGACGCGAGCCGTCTGGGGAATGAGGGTAGCGAAGCTCTGCCGATGGGTTGCGCAGCGATGGGCTTCGCTGCTCTCTGCTACAAGAGTGGGTGCTTGTTCCCCTGAGCTTCTGGGGCCCGTGCCCTGCCGCCCCCCGAGCGGTGCACAGGCTTCCAAAGAGGGACAAGCAGCGGGTGTCCTGGCAGTGCCCAGCACCCTGCTTGGCATCATTAACCTGCCAGCTCCCTCCCAGTAGCGGAACTGCTGTTAACGCTTTGAAAAGAGGGAGCTTTCTGGGAAGCTCTTCTGGCCTGTAATTGCTCTGAAGTTCCGATTGGCCCTAATGGTTTCTGTGATGGGCGTGAAAAGTGAGCATCACAGCGAGTAAAGCAGTTAAATAAACTCCTTAAATAATTATTTAAATGTCACTTTTTTGAGTGTTCTGGTGCTACCTAGTCTGTTCAGGGCCTGTCCTGGTTTCAGCTGGGATAGAGTTAATTTTCCCCCTAGGAGCTGGTATGGTGCTGTGTTGTGGTTTTAGCCTGAAAATAATGTGGTAACACACTGATGTTTCAGTTGTTACTAAGCAGTGCTTGTGCTAAGTCAAGGGCTTCTCAGCTTCCCCTGCTCTGCCAGCAAGGAGGTGCACAAGAAGCTGAGAGGGAGCACAGCCTCCGGGGCAGCTGAGCCGAAGTGGCCAAAGGGACATTCCGTACGATGGAATGTCCACATATGGACACGTACTCAGTGTATAAACTAGGAGGAGTTGGCCAGAGGGCCGTGGCTCGAGAACTGGCTGAGCATGGTTTGGCATGGTGAGCAATTGTATGGTGCATCACTTGTTTTGTATATTCTTTCATCATTACTATTTTCCTCATCCCTTGATGTCCTATTAGACTGTCTTTATCTCAAGCCACGCGTTTTACTGGTTTTTTTAGATTCTCCTCCCCATCCACAGAAGGGGGGAGAGGAGTCAGCGAGCTGCTACATGGTGCTTAGTTGCTGGCTGAGGTTAAACCATGACAGGGACTCGGCCCCCTCCTAGGGCGCTGTCAGGCGAGCAGTGATAGCTTTCTTTGGCAGACGGAAAAACATTATTTTAAATAAAGCCTTTCGGCCTTTCTAAGTCAAATTGATGTTTCCTGGAAAAGTCACAAAACTTGACTCAAAACTTTTAGCAGAGCCCCTGAGAATTTCTTTGAAATGATCATGCATGCTAAATGTCTTTGCTGACTTGACATGGTTCTCAACCTTGGAGAAAGACTGTTGCCTTTTTGTACTTTTCCTGAAGGTGAATTATAAAGGAGTTTTATTTCAGTGAATAATGTGCTGTGAAAGCACAAGTACCAAAAATAAAATTTGCTATCATGTAACTATTTATTTTTCTTCCTTGCCTTTCTGTCTAGCTTTCCTTCAGATCCAACAGGAATAGGATAGTGGATAGTGCATATGCTTTGTCAAGTCCATAATGTGCCAAACAAACTTACTTTTCTTTGCTCAAAACACTTTGCATCTTGTTCTGAACCAACTGGAAAAACTACATGAGTTAGAAATAGAAACAGTTCCAATGACTGAACTTCACACAAACCTCAGAGTAGAGTAATAGTATGTGTATATCATGTCCTAAATTCAAGTTCTTCTGTTTAAGTGGATTCTACTAAGATATGAGGAGGAATGAAGCAAGTTAAAAAGTTTGTTGGGTTTTGATGTTGGGTTTTTTTTCCCCGCAGGTATCCATCATACTACAGTAGTGTGTTATTTGTGTGCGTTCTATTAAAATAGATCTCACTTCTAGAAATCATGTTGTCGTGGTGGCTTATACTATTTTACATATCCCACAGTACTAAAAACATCTGGAAATGGCTGGCAGATATGACACAGGACCTACTGAAAACCTCAAGTAGCAGCTGGAGGTCAGGCAGGTTTCTTTAACTGTGCTAAGTGACTTTATCTGTGTCTGAAATCTGATCGCTGTGTGACAAACAGGTTTCAGTATCACTACGCCTAAGCTGCAGAAATTTCCCTCCCAGCAGACATTTGATTACTTGGGCATTCCAGAGCTTTGCATGTGTCTGGCTCCAGTTTATTTCTAAGTGTTTTCGCACACCAGGAGGAAATTTGTATCCGCATCTTTTAGAGTGGGAAGGAAAACGGTTATAAAACTGTTAGGTACTGGCAAGGAAGCAGCATCTCTGTGGGAAGTTAACCTGATGTGGGTATTGATTGTTACTGTATGTTCACCTACAGTGCATCCAACAAGTGTGCTGGATTTATTCAACAGTGCGTTATCATCTGCAACATAAATGTCTCGCTGAGATACTTAACCCTCTGAAAAAGCAGATCCTGAGAATCTTCCAGTGGTTTTGCATATCCTATGGCATCATATGTCCCTTCTTTTATTTCAGTCATCTGACACTGCTTGTTTTGTTCTCTCATCTGGGCTTATCAGGCAAGTAATTTTATGTCTAAATTTTCATGAGGAAGCAGATTCATCAACTGCATTCAACACTTAATAAACAAGGACATTGATTGTGTTAAATTATCTTCTGTAACAGGAATAAAATAGCATGTGTAAAAACAATGTGGTGATCTGATAGTTTTGTTATCTACACGTTTGAACAAGAGGCCATAAACATTTGAAAAACTCAAGGGAGCTGCCATTCAAAGAGAAAACTTCTTTGCTTGTAGCATGGGAAATAGATGAAGACTTTTTTGTGAGGTTTCATTGCAATGTGTAAATTGAAGATCAAAACTAAATTTTATCTTAGCTGCATTTGACTTAATGCCTTTGAAAGAGATGATATTGAAAGAGAACAAATTTTTGTGTTAAATACTGAATATGTTTTCAGTAAATTACAAATGGAATAATTTAAAATAGAGGAAAGCATATTTCAACAGTTTCATTTATTCTTTATCATGTTCTCTGATTACTACTTGCACCTCTAGACATGGCCAAAAACCACTGCAGAAATAGCATGTTTGTGAGGAAGTACTTGAATTACTGAAATTTGTGTATTGAAGCACCTCAGATTCCAGGCATTGTGCACCCTCAGTAAATTTGGAGCAACACAAAGTTAGGTGGGAGTGTTGATCTGCCTGAGGGTAGGAAGGCTCTGCAGAGGGATCTGGACAGGCTGGATCAATGGGCTGAGGCCAACAAGGTTTGAGGTTTGCATGAGGTTCAACAGGGCCAAGTGCCGGGTCCTGCACTGGGTCACAACAACCCCCTGCAATGCCACAGGCTTGGGGATGAGTGGCTGGAAAGCTGCCCAGTGGAAAAGGACCTGGGGGTGTTGATCGATGGCCAGCTGAATAAGAGCCAGCAGTGTGCTCAGGTAGCCAAGAAGGCCAATGGCATCCTGGCCTGCAACAGGAGCAGTGTGGCCAGCAGGACCAGAGCAGGCATTGTCTGCCTGTACTGGGCACTGGTGAGGCCGCACCTCAAATCCTGTGTTCAGTTTTGGGCCCCTCACTACAAGACAGACACTGAGGTGCTGGATTGTTCCCAGAGAAGGGCAACGGAGCTGGGGAAGGGTCTGGAGCACAAGTCCTGTGAGGAGCAGCTGCGGGAACTTGGGTTGATTAGCCTGTATTTAATCGGCAGAAGAGGAGGCTCAGGGGAGACCTTATCACCCTCTACAGCTACCTGAAAGGAGGTTGCAGAGAGGTGGGTGTTGGTCTCTTCTCTCAAGTGACAAGCATTAGGACGAGGAAATGGCCTCAAGTTGTGCCAGGGGAGGTTTAGGTTGGATATTAGGAAAAATCCCTTCACTGAAAGGGTTGTCAGGCACTGGAACAGGCTGCTCAGGGAAGGTGGTTGAGTCACCATCCGTGGAGGGATTTCAGAGAGGTGTGGACAGGTGCTGAAGGGCATGGTTTAGTGGTGTATTAGCAGTGTTAGGTTGCACTTGATGATCTTAAAGGTCTTTTCCAACCTAAAGATTCTGTGATTCTGTGATTTAAAAGTATCTTCAAGATCATATAATCATAGAATGGTTAGGGTTGGAAAGGACCTTAAAGATCATCTAGTTCCAACCCCCCTGCCATGGGCAGGGACACCTTCCACTAGACCAGGTTGCTCAAAGCCACATCCAGCCTGGCCTTGAACACTTCCAGGGATGGGGCATCCACAATATCTCTGGGCAACCTGTTCCAGTGCCTCACCACCCTCTCCGTGAAGAACTTCTTCCTGATATCTAATCTAAACCTCCCTGATTTCAATTTATACCCATTACCCCTTGTCCTATCACTACAGGCTCTTGTAAAAACTCCTGTGACTTTTTAAAAGTCTTGTAAAAAGATCTCTTCCTGTGACTCAGCTTGTGCAGCTGGTAACAACTTCTGTATTTAAATGTAAATAGCAAAGGTCATGAGATGGTTACACAGCTTTAATGCGACTAAGAGCCACTGCATATCTTACAAATGTGAACAAGAATTATTTGTAGTCTTTACTTTGGTATTTATGCTGAGTTAATGCTAAAATATTAATCAGTCACATTGATATGCTCTCACACATTCACTCAGTGATGAAAAATCTCCTTTTATGACTTTAATTATTCAATACCTCTCAGTTCCTAATGAAGACTTCTTTAAACTCTGAAAGATGGTAAAATGTGATTTTAGGTTTTCACCTCAGGTAATAATAGTGGCTGATGGAAGAGATGGTTCTGTGAGTTCAGTCTTTCCCAGAGTGCATGCAAACAGCTTTTTTCTTTTGGAAGAGGCTTTTAGGAACATAAAATAATCACTGAAGATAACTTTGGATGGAGCACACTTACTCACATAGCAGTTAAGTTCCTCCTGTTAGATGATGTTAAAAAGAATGACAGTTTCCTCTAGGGAACCTCAGCACCCTTTCCTTTATCCCTTGAGATTGACAACTGAGGGTCCTGTGTTGGTACTGGAGACTTTACACAAGCCTCTCTAAGGACTTACAGAAATGAATGACATGCTGAGCAGAAGTAACCAAGGAAGGTCAGAAACGGAACCATAGAACTCGTGCCCTCTTTAAGGAAATAAGACTGTAGGCTTTTCCTGTTGAGTTTGTATTGTACTTGAAGCTTATACTTGTATTGTACATCTAGCTCAAGACTGTGGTGAGTGTGTAGTGCTTTTTTTGCCCTTTCATGGGATGATTGGTGTTCCTTAATTATTCAAATTGTGTCCATGGTTGATCAAAATAAAGAAATGGACAGATCTTATAGTGTTTTCCTTTCTTTTCCCATTCTCCCCTATAAATGTATTTTAACTAAGCAAAAATATCTTGGAGTTTAATTCCTCTTCAGATAACAGATTGAAAGAGTCATTATTTATAGTATGTGAATGCTACAGCCAATTTCATGTTAGAGATATATAACAGATCAAATATTTGTGGTAATTTTTTACACTTTTTACACACTTCAAATATTCCTTAAAACAGATAATCTGAAATTAAGGGCTCAAATTGGCATGAGTTAAAGTAATATAAGCAATCGTACCTTTCTATTTGATGGGCAAATACAGGTACGGGTTGGATTGCACACAGAATGTTGGAAAGAAAAAGAAGTGAAAAAAACCCCCTCATATTAATGAACCGCATATTAATAAACCTCATATTAACTTCACATGAGGCTTTTTTTTTGAGGTGGGTGAAACTGTACTATAGCATTTTCATCTATATCAGGGTACAGTATCTTTAATTTTGTTAAATGCATTTTAGAACCATATAGAAACAATACCTTATTATGTCCTGCAGTTTTCCTCAGTTCTTAAAATTCCTCAACATAAACAATTTTAAAGTAGTATTTCCTAGAGCATATACTCAGAGCAGAGGATAATGAATTTGCTCTTGGACACAAGTCACAATTTAGTTGTTACAACAATAAAAGGAGACTTTATTAAACATATTTTTGGATGAAGGGAATGAAGGGTTACAAGATGATACTCTATTTATATTGGTCACAAGTGAAGATTTGAGCTGTTGGAGACACAGGGGATTATGAGTAATAACTCCTTTTTGACCAGGAAATAAAGTTTTCTTCATCTTCAGAACTGTGAGTATTTCTGGATGACTGAGAGTGCATTTTTTTAGCGAGGAAATAAGTGCCTTTTCATTTCACTTTACAAGAATTCTACACATTACTTAAACAGTAATTTCTCAATTGCAAATACTGCAGAATGTATTACCCCACTTCTTGTGCATTTTGACAAAATGCTTGTCAAGTACACCAGTTTCACTGCATTGGGTTATGTGGCAAGGTTTTGGTAAGTAAGAGTGGGGCTACAGGGGTGGCTTCTGTGAGAAGATACCAGAAGCTGTCCCCATGCCCATCAGGGCCAGTTCCAGCCAGCTCAAGACGGACCTGCCATGGGGCAAAGCTGAGCAATGTTGGTCGCACCTCTGTGATAACGTATTTAAGCAAGGCTTCCAGTTCTTGTGCCATTTTGCTTTGGCTGCCTCTCTTTCAATGTGTTAATCAATTCACGAATGGTTTCAGAATTGCCTGGGATAGAGATAAAACATTTCCCAATTAAGGTGGGTATTTTACCCTTACGAGCCAGCATAAATTCAAGCTTTAACCTGTTTTGAAGGGTGACTGTACAGATAGTAGCCATTTCAGTTGTTTGGTAAGAAGAATCTGCAGTGTTATTACCAATTTGCTTTAAGTAATAGCCAATAATTTTTTAAATGGTTTTTGCCACCTTATACATGGGAAACATAATAGGCCCAAATTTTTGAGGCTCTGAGATAGCTTGCCTTTTCTGAGAACATTCAGAGGGGAGAGATGACAAACATTGAACAGCTGGGGCCATACACCTGATATAACATGATCCAAACCAGTCCAGTGGGAGCCACAGGTGTGCTAGTGTACCATGAATGAAACAGGCTCCCAGGGAAGTATGTATAGAAGATAATGTCAACTCACAGTTTTTGTGAATTGTCAAATAAACATCTAGTATCATTCAGACAATTAATAGTTTTGGTACAATTATTCTGTCCCATGTAGCACTTTGCACTTACTTTCAAGTAACAAGTGTTCCCAGGGGCAACTAATCCCAGATGGTGGGTAGGAGTATATCTGTATTGGATCATCTGGCTCACTTCTCACTTACTGTCACTGGGGATAATCTTGGACAAGGAATTTCTGCCCTCTGGGGATTCCAGACTGGTCTTTTTAGTGACAAATTAGATGCTATAAGAAGCATGGTGACACCTTCACTAGAGTGATGAGTGATGTGGGAACACACCCAGCATTTTGAAACATGTGAGTCTTTAGCATAATGACAGGCCAACTGAAGAAAGGTATTTTTTAATAGTTTATGTGAAGATATAAAGTCTTTTAACTCTTGGAGGACAGACCATCTTCATGGGTTCCATTCTGTTGATCGTGAGTCATCTGTGTGTCACCTCGGTATAGACCCAAGTCTGCATATTCCCAAGAGTGGCACATTCAGAGGCAGGTTCTGGAAGAACTTCTTTTACCTGTGAGTGACTAGACCTCGCACATTTCATTGGAGACTTGCAGTAATTCAAAATAAGATCATCAGTCATCTGTAGCTTGGATCTATGTGGTGGCTTAGGTGGTGTATGCAGTAACCTTATGGTTTACCCATTACAGCTTCATATGGAGATAGTGCGTGGTTTTTTATTCATGGGGCTCTTGATGTATATTAGGGTCAATGGTAAAGCAGTTGGCCATTTAAGGCCAGTTTCTTCACAAATTTTGGTCAGTGTATTTCTTAAACAGAATTCTTCCTTTTAACATGTCCTCACTGTACATGCTGCTGGATTCCTAGGGTTTTACAGACCTCCTGAACAACTTGTCCTGTGCAGAGAGTCCCCTAGTTGCCTTCAAAATGAGACATTCCCTCAAAAGTTTCTTGGAGACAGTAGTAGCATCTGCATTTCTATATGGGCAGGCCTCTACCCATCCTGAGAACATGTTTATGATTACAAAGATGTATTTGCAGTTACAGCTTTTGGGCATCTGTATAAAATACATTTAAAAATTTACAGAGGAAGCCCATGGGTTTGGGTGTGCTGCAGCTTTGGTTTTGACCCTTCATCTGATGTTATGGACCAAACAAATTGGACAAGTGCTGCAGTATTGTTGTGCTCTTACGCAGAAATTCTGGGCAAACCCATTTTGTTGTACTATTGCCATCACCCCCTGCTTGCCAGTGCAAGCTACCAGGTAGGTCACACCAGCAAAGTAAGGGAGGAGAGCGTGAGGAGCAATGAGGTGGCCATCTGGGGAGCACCACTGGGAGGAGTGACTGCCACACCA